>NC_091118.1:144496740-144779240 GCF_040183065.1 Periplaneta americana
AATAGAGCAAAAATCTGAAAATCGATAAATACTGTATGTCACATAGGAGTTATTGCAGGATCAACGACGAGATGTAAGTAACATATCAGCCAGAACCTCAGTCAGAGGATGTGTGTAGTATTATATTTAAAAAATTGTATCAAACATTTAATTGGTAACTTTTACGACAGCAGAATGTCTTACATGAGATTAATAAGAAAATATCAGCATTAGGTGTACATGAATGAAACCGAACTAATTTTGTTTCAACTGAAGATGTCTATTATCTCTTTATGACTAGAATTTAAAACATGTTGTTGGCCGTATTAAATTTAGAAGTTGTAAACTATAATTAGAGTATTAAACCAGTTTACAAGCTTAGAGTCACTTAATGTTTACATATTAACTTCATAATCCTCTAGTTAGCCCTTTACTCGGAGCAAGTAAAGTTATGCTGTAATTACATGGCAGGAATTGGCTTGGCGTGCCACCTACGCATGAAAGATTAACAAGTGTAACGTACACACAGTGTCTGCGTTGAACAACGTGCCAAGAATTGTGGATCCTCTAATTGTAATTTAAATCTCATCTTTCCACCTCCCACACTTCTTGAAATAATAAGAGGGTATATTATTTTCTTCATTTGTATTTTTATATATAGAACAAAGTAGGACTGTCGTAGAGATTTGCGAAATGTGCTCTAGTACAGAACCTCACGCCTTACATAATTAATTAAATATTGTAACAGCTGCCCCCGTCAAATTTCCCTGATTTCAACCGTCTCTCAAAATAAAAAGGGAAATGCAAGTTGTTACCCGTTTTAGGAAGTACTACCCAAACAATTTCACAAAAACAATTAACAGTAGATTTCTACATAAGGCTCGCAAATAGCACGACAAATATTTAAACGATAGGCCTTCTCAATTTCAGTATAGATTCTCTGTCATAGTTGCTACTGCTTCCACAATGCAATCACCCAAGTTGTTGTCAGTTACCTCGGTGTAATATACAATGTCCTACACAAAGTCCCAAAGAAATAATGTAAAGCAGTGAAGTCAGGACAACGAGGAGGTCATGCTATTGTACCGCAGCGTCCAAACCCTGCGCCTTGGATGTACGATGCCATAAAATTACTCATGACAGACAGAGACACTGCTTATCGTAAATACAGACGGAGCAAGGACGAATTAGATTTTAATACTTACAAAGTTTTAAGAAATAAATGTAATCAAGCAGTAAGAAATGCTAAATTACGCCATGCACATTCCCTTATTCTACCTTCGGTCAGTGCGAAAGAATTGTGGCGTAACCTTAATAACTTGGGTCTAACAAAAGCAAAGCCTCGGGTAGATAACATCAACTTGTCACTCAATAGTCTAAATGAACATTTTGTCACTGCTCCACCTGAACCATTACATAAGCAAGAGACTCTTGAATTTCTCAGATCTTACCCCCAACCTGTGTGGGATAAATTCTTCTTTAAATACATTAACCCGACTGACGTAATGAAGACGCTGCGACGTATGAAATCTAAAGCCCAAGGTATAGACAATATAAATATCACTCTCCTGTATAAAATAATAGATGTGATCCTGCCGACCGTCACCCATATATTCAATGCATCTATTATGACTGGGTCCTACCCCTCTCTCTGGAAAATGGCATTAGTGAAACCTTTACCTAAATCTAACAAACCTTCTACAGTAAACCAATACAGACCGATATCAATTCTTCCCACTCTTTCAAAAGCATTAGAACATATTGTACATGGACAACTTATGAACTATCTCGACGAACACAAACTCCTTGATGACTATCAATCGGGTTTTAGACATGGACACAGCACTTCTACAGCCCTACTTAAAGTGACTGAGGACATCCGTGAAGCTATGGATAGGGGTGAAGTAATGGCACTAACTCTTCTCGATTTCAGCAATGCCTTTGGTTCTGTTGATATCGACTTGCTTCTTGCAAAGATGAAGGCTTTGCACCTGTCAGACAATACCTTGAGCTGGATGGACTCCTACCTACGTGACCGCCAACAGTGTGTTTCACTTGATAATCAATTCTCCCAATGGAGATGCACAAAGGCGGGAGTGCCGCAGGGCTCCGTATTAGGACCACTACTTTTCTCTATCTACATTAATGACGTATCAAAGAACTTACAGTATTGCCGATATCACCTCTATGCCGACGACCTACAACTTTACATACATTCCAGACCCAATACGATCAATGAATCGATTGACAAGTTAAATTGTGACCTAGCCACTGTCTCCACTTGGGCGGCCAATTTCGGACTCGCACTTAATCCAAGTAAGACTCAAGCCATAATTATTGGACATAAGCGTTTAGTTAACTCCCTTAATAACAGTAATCTTTCAGTTGTTACCCTTAACAACACGCTAATCCCTTATTCATCTGTCGTAAAAAATCTTGGCTTCTTTTTTGATAATAATCTAAGTTGGAATTTTCAAGTTAAAGAAACGATAAAAAAAAATCTGTTCCTCCATTCACTGTTTGAGTCGCTTGAGAAACTTCTTGCCCCAGAAACTAAAACTTACCCTAGTGCAAACCCTAGTAACGCCGCACTTCGATTATTGTGACGTTTTGTTAAGTGACCTAAGTTCTGAATTGTCAGTCAAGTTACAGCGAGCTCAGAATATGTGCGTCAGATACGTGTGCAACATCCGACGGTATGATCACATATCACCGTCCTTCGCAAGTCTCTCGTGGCTCCGACTTAAAGAACGTAGAACTTTACACTCTCTGTCTTTACTCTTTCGAATTCTGCACACTTCAACACCAAATTACCTTTCGTCTCGTTTCTCTTATCTATACTCTAACCATGACGTAAATACCAGATCACTTATCTGTGGCACGCTAAGTATACCTCTTCATAGAACATCTTGTTATTCATCATCTTTTACAATATCCACCTCGCGTCAATGGAATTCCTTGTCACAAAGTATTAGGGGCTGCAAGACAATAAACGCCTTTAAGAACAGCTTAAAAGATAACCTTACTAGCATTTCACTCCAATCATACTGATTTAAACTATCACTGACTACATTGTTACTTTTTTCTTTAGACATCATCCTGATTGTGCTGTATTTTAATTGTCTCGTAATAATCTCTTTCTATTATCTAATATCATTTGAAATATATTAACATTCTATGTATTTTAGTTTAATTCTGCTACACAGTTTATTTCAGTGTTTAATTAATAGTTCATAGTATTTTGTTGTTTAATTTGTAAATAACTTTTGTATACATGTAACTCTCATCTAAATCAAATTGTTGGATTCTTTGTAAGTTCATGCATATGTATATACACTTTTTGCTGGTTGAGTGGAAGAGAAGGCCTTACGGCCTTAACTCTGCCAGCTAAAATAAATCATTATTATTATTATTATTATTATTATTATTATTATTATTATTATTATTATTATTATTATTATAATCCAACGGTTCGGGAAATTGTTGTTCAGTCTCGTGCGCACGATGATGTTCCAGTAAGGCAGTGCTCATCTTGTTGGGAGATTATGCTTGGTTGTTTGAGTGCAATCTGTGGAAATACGTATTCTTCTAACATGTATAGGTATGGAGGTATTTTGACAATAGTCTCAATAAAAAAGAAAGGTCCAATTATCATATTTTGCATAAGACCACACAATACTTTAGTTTAGAGCCTTATGGCTATACGGGGTTTTGAGAGCCATGTTTGGATAATGCGCCAATGAACTTCCTCAAACAGAGGTATAGTTCAACTTCCAGCAATTCGGCAGCATCATACTTTGAACATTGTATAGAAAAAACTTCTTGGAGGTATCAGACAGTGAAATCATCAAAGGTAAGATAAATAATATACCGATTTCCCTTTCATTAAAAAAAATTTCTGTTATGCACATAACCTCTTAAAATATAAAAGCAAATGAGAATGCATCCGCTTACATAACAAGTAGTTAGAAGTTGCGCATTTGATTTTATCAACGTTGTAGTAAAGTACAACCTGGGCCATGAATGAACAAATGAAGTTCTTTAACCAACGAATGCAATGCGGGTGTCGACACAACCCTCATAAGGGGTAATGTTTCAATTATTCTTACAATTTTTCTCGAGCAGTGCACAGGAAAATGTTTAATCTTGAAAGAATTTCAGACTTTGGAGAGCTATGAGAACCAAAATACCTGTTTTAGAAGAACGAGTCCTTAATGATATTGAGGGCAATAGTAGTAGTATAGCAGAAACTGGGAATGTAAATTATGGACAGTGTGGAAAATCCTACTATACATCTTCAGAGAGTGCAAAGTCTTAATGAGGCTTTCTACACAGACAAGCGTTTTGTTCCGTACTTGGTTAATATAGATATGTTCAATATCTGTCTGCCATACTATTGAAAGATGAAGCAAAGTTTACCAGGAATGGAACGCAGAACTTCCAAAATACTCATCCATCAACTTACAAAACTCCACAATACACCAACAGTTCAGCATTAATATAAGGGTTGGAATAACTAGTGATATATTAACAGCTCCTTTTAACCAGGAACAGAAGCATCATGCTATTAATTTGTAACGAAACATTTACCTGTTTTACTGAAATAAGTTCCACTACAGTTATTTCGATTTATGTTGTTCATACATGACGGGGCACCCACCTTATTTCTCTCTAGCTGCTAGAACTATTCCAAGACAGCGATTTCACAATAAATGGATAGGTCGTGGAGGACCAACTTCCTGGCCTTCTCCTTCACCTGACTTCAATCCAGTGAGTGTTTACTTATGGGGGTCTTTAAAAGCAATTGTATAAGAACCTATAGAGAACATTCAAAATTATTCGCCAACGTGTTGAAGAATGATGTCAGCAGATACAACATACACCTAGAATAAGGGAGGGAGTAAGACAGTCCATGATGCGGCGTTGAAAGCCTGTATCAGAAATCAATGTGGTCATTTTCAGCACTATCTGTAAAATTATGTATTCATTCATTCATAGTGTTCTGTCCAATTGCAGGTCTTTCACTGCAAACCCAGCTTTCTCCAATCTTTCCTATTTTCTACTTTCCTTTAATTCTCCGCATATGATCCATATATCTTAATGTTGTCTATCATCTGATATCTTCTTCTGCACCGAACTCTTCTTCTATTCATCACTCCTTCTAGTGCATCCTTCAGTAGGCAGTTTCTTCTGAACCAGTGACCCAACCATTCCCCTTTTCTCTTCCTGATCAGTTTCAGCATCATAGATTATGTATGGACATTGTAAACAAACATATAAAAATAAGTTTTAATAAGCAAACACATGTGAACTCGAATGTACCTGTAATTAAAATACTAAGCGAAATTGACTATATATTCACATTAACTTGTTTACTTGTTTTAGGTCCTCTATCCATTTCCCAAAAGTTTCCCGTCCATTAGTTAACATTTTGTATAGGCTAAAATAGTGTTTCTCCATCTTCTTGATCATGAGGTCCCCTTTTTACTCACACTGCCTAAGGTGAAAAGTAGACTGTAGAATATAGTAATGTGAAATTTTGTAATTATGTGTTTATTTAAGGCAAAATAATTAGATGTTTAAATTTTCATATAGAAACCTTTAACTACTACTACCACCACCACCACCACCACCACCACCACCACCACCACCACCACCACCACCACCATCACCACCAGCACCACCACCACCACCACAACTACTATTATTATTATTATTATTATTATTATTATTTATTTTTTTTAATGTGTATATGAAGAAGAATGGAACGTGTAAACTGGATAGGCAGAATAAGAAATGAAGATGTGCTAGAAAGAGTGGGTGAAGAAAGAATAATGCTGAAACTCATCGGAGGCTAAGAAGATGGCAGAAAATAGGAAAGAGTAAAGAATGCTGGATTTTGCAGTGAAAGACCTGCCCTTGGACAAAACACTATAAATGTTGTATTATTATTTTGTTCGCGACTACTCATTAATTGCTCTTGGAATTTCTAGAGAGCCGTGGTCCTGATAGAAAATCACTTTTCTAAACTACAGACTGGTTTTGCCTGTCCTAATTTTCTCTTGACAATGATGTGAATGTAGAGAAGGAAAACGGGAGAAGCTCGAAGAATCTTACATTAGCATCTTATTCTTACGCAATAAATTCCACTCCAAATTTTGGAGACTTGTACAAGAACAATAGCCTAGTATTTATTTGAACTGTCTTAGTTTTATCTTGTTAAAGATTTACTGTAATTGCAGGAAGAGAAACAGGAGACAGGGACAGGACTAGCTAGGAATTTTTGCTCAAAAATTGTCTTTTTATACTACGAAGTCCACTTGCATTCACCGGGATCTGAACTTCAGTGTACCTGTCCGACGAACGATGTGAATGCATCACTGCTTCATTCATCTAAAATCTGAAAATGTGAGTTCGGATTCTAAAACATTCCTCTCTAGTTGTTAATTAATTGTTGAGTATTCCCGTCTTTTTTTAAGACTTTTTTCCGTGTTAGATTTTGCATAGTACAGCACTGGATTGCCGCCACTCGGATAGCTAACAGCATCACAATTTCGTAGAGCCCTGGTAGCCGCTGATTTACATACAAATGTTTTATTGCATTATACTTCGGTAGACGCATTCCATTGTGTTGCGGAGCGGAGTGGAACAGACATCACATCACGCTAAATGAACCAATCCAAAGAGAAAGAGACAGAAAGTGAGGCAGAGAGAAAATGTGTAATGGTGAATCAGGCTTTTTCTTGCACGTGCTGGTCGCCAGACGGGTATCACAAACTCATTAAAATTATCGTTTTATATTAGACTAATTTCATCTGGGGCCTGTTTCACAATATTAACAAATTACAAATCAAGAGTAAAAGATTAAAAAAGCTTGTAACTGTGTTTCACAATGCAATGTTAGTAATTTGTAAAGTTTAACGAACTTTATAAAATCAGTTAAAGAAATTTACAAATAAGCAGTATTGGTTAAGCAATATCGCCAACGACAGTTCACAAAAATTTGCTAAGGGGCAGAGCTAAAGTCGATGTATCGATAGACATATTTATATTTTATCCTAAAATTGACCATTATAAGTAGAACCTGGATTTTCATATACTATAAAATCTTAAAACATGTATGCATTCATCATGCAGTATTATATGGCAGAACATGCACAATGCAGAGAAAAAAACAGTAAAAATAGCCTATGCACTATCAAAATTAAGTTCTACATTATGTTAAGTGCTACATTTTTATTTTATTTCGAAACAACGTACTGCAACTATAATTTCTCAAAATTTTCTTCACTTAAGCTCATATGTTTACCTGAAGAACGTTCTTCAACACAGAAAATGATCTTTCTACGTCAAAAGAAGTGTCAGGTTCATATTTAAGCAAAGAAATCTGGGATAAAGTGAGGTCGAATTGTAAGTCTTTTGCATTTCCGCATGACAATAACCCCATCGGAAATCGAACCCGCGACCTTCGGACTTTGCAACGTTACGCCTTAACCGTGACGCTATTGCGCGCCCCAAAAGGTTCCAACAAACATTTTGACATTATTGCAATTGACAGGAAGATGAACATTGGCTTGTTATTAACCCAACTGTACGTTTTGAAAAAAGTAATGCACAGAGCAAAGAGGTAGATCGTGAATTGAATTGAATTGAATTGAAAGAGGAGAAGTGGGAGGAGAAATTTAAAAGGTACACAAAACGAGTCCTCGCACAGGGTTCGGGGCTGAAAGAAACTGAATATGTGAGCTCCAAGCCTGTTGGCCACTTGTCTCACTCCGTGTTAAGCTGCTCCACTGAAGGAGTTCTAGAAAATTTTGAAGGAGAAAAGCCGAAAATGGACGTAACCTCTTAGGTACCACATACGCGAGGGAGGGAAATGCGGTCAAACTGATCACAGGAAAGGACAGGTAGATCGTGAAAAGAAGATGCATTATCAACCTTCCTTCAAATATCTGGAAGAAAAATATAACATACCTGAAAATAGCTGGGAAGTGATTGTGTTTGGAGCATGTGAAACAATCTAAAAATTTTCTCCATAGATTTCATATCAATACATCAATTCTCCAGGATCTATCTTTACAAATTTTAAATTCCTCTTTATTAATTATTATTGTAAATCACCATTTATACAGTTTTATAAATGAATAAATGTATAATTCAGTTAAAGGAACGTCTGCTAAAAAGCAAAGAAAAAAATTCAACTATATAGTAATTCTTGAATGTTCTAAATAGACTTTTAACATTTATGTAATCAATGATTAACTTTATTTAACTATTTACTGTAAAGAATTATAAAGTTAAGTGAGTATATAAAAATACTGATTTTTTGTACATATAGAAATAAATCAATTACGTGGCTATAACCAAACGGTACCTCTTGTTATAGGAGAGCTATTCCTTTCTGGATTTTCTCGCTTCTTCTCTATTACAATAAATTACATCCCCGTTCGTCTTTAATTCCTTTCCCTCAATTTATTTTGACACACTTCTAACAGGAACTATGGCAACATTTCACAATTCGACACAAAATTACACTAAATTTCAGTCTGCAAGTATGCTGCTTCTGCCTTTCATTTCTTTCAATGTTTTGATCTCCAGCTTGAAATGAGCGGGAGTTGGGGGTTGGAAATTCCAGTGCAACAAAGGGAGAACTTAGTGGAAAGTCCAAAGACTAGTTGTCAGGAAGGATATCACGAAACCATATTACAGGTATCTTCGTTTTCTCAATAGACAAATAACATGATTCTACGAAGCAACATCCATAAAAGGCACTATTATGCGAGTTAACATAATATATGCACGTAAGCCAGAAAAAAGGACATAACATGCAATTTAAAAATCTAAATATATGCTATTAGACCTAAAATATTCCAAATATGCATAGTGCATGAATTTTCTCCCCAAAAAAGGCCAAAACATGCAAACATACGCCGAAAACGTACGATTATTTGGAATCGATAAGTGATAAAACGAATATCTGCAAAGTTTGAGAATTACAACCAGCTTTTATAAAAACATGCATTTGCATGAAAATATGGGGCCTAATTTAGGTCTATTATTATAAGCATTCCGAATCATAGGCCTATTTCACTAACGAAAAATATAAAGTACCGTATTGTTAAGAAAAATTTAGAAGTATCTAGATTTTTGCTATAATGGCGACAATGGAATTTCCCCTTAAATGACCATATGAAGCACCAAAATTCAGTCAAATAAGTAAATATCGGATTTAGTCCACGTACAAACATGCAATTAATATACTGGCCGCCATGTTTATCTACAAAATCAGCAGCTTCATTTCGTGTTGGTCCATCAATATTCAGGTTATTAATGTTCCACCCACAACCTCACAAACATTAAGGAACCCAGCAACGGCATAAAAATTGTGTGCCACATTAAGTACGTATATTTGGTCACTAGAACTACTAAATATAAACACAGCTGGTTTAGTTTAATCCCTAATGGTATCCAATTACTCAAATAGTATATTACAATGCAAGGTTGGAAAGTGCTTTTTACAAAATCGAGGAGAAGTTTGAGAAAGAAGATAAGCGAGTTTTTCAGTTTCCGAGATTTTGTAATGCACTTCACAAACGTGTATTGTACAACATTTCTTGCACGATTATATTTCTAAAGTTGCAAATACAACATATATTGCATTGAAAATTTAGAACAATAAAATTCTAAAGCCTTTGGAAAACTGCACTGTAATGGTAACTAAGTAACAATAAGTGCACTCTAATGAGTCTATTTCAGTATAGTTTTATGTTATGAAGAATTGTTTCTCTAGCAACAAGTTTCTGTGTGGGAATTCTAACTTTCAAGATCTAACAACAATAGCTGTAAATACAACAAAAACAGTATAATACAAAAAATTAATTTAAGGAATATATATTTAGTTTGTTTATTCAGAATTTGTTGCAATATTGAACTTTACACATCTAAGAACTATTGTAGGAAATGTGCCATCTTTACAAGTAAAGTTTACACATTTGTAAAATTACTCCCTGATTGTGAAACAGAACAAGTCTTGTAAAGTGATCAAAATTTCATTTATATAGATCAACATTACGAACAAATATATTATTTTATATATTATTTTAATGTACCGAAACACATATGATATTTCCATGCAGATATTCTGCGTCATCGTACGATGAAAGAGTAATGGAGCGGAGAAAAATTCTCCCCGGCACCGGAATTTAAACCCGGGTTTTCAGCTCTACGTGCTGATGCTTTATCCACTAAGCCACACCGGATTCCCAGCCCGGTGTCGGATCGAATCGTCTCAGTTTAAGTTCCACCTCTTGGGTTCCCTTTAGTGGCCTGCCCTCTGGACTACGTCATAGATGTCTATGAACGTAGGACAATGTCCACATATGTGCGGAGGTTCACTCGTATGAGTGACTCATTGGCCGGGATCCGACGGAATAAGCGCCGTCTTAAATCAAGACTGTGAAACTGAAGTTTACAATTTACAAAGATTGTAAACATTGTGAAAAGGACCCTTGGTTTAAAGTAGCTACAACATCAGATACATTATGCAAAACGCCGAAGTTCAATCCACAGCACTGGATCGAATCCCACTCCTCTAGTGTTTTTCCCTTTGTGGTCTTACTCCATATTCGACATATATATTATACTATATACTATACTAAGTAACTGCCATTGTACAAAAAGCACACTCAACCCGGATTCGATCCTAGGCGCCGGAGCGAATTTGTTTCCTCTAATAACAATTGTTACCATGACAGATAAATTCTGTAGGACCAAAAATTTATCTTTACGTAGAAATAACTAAACCTAATGAATCGAAAAATATGCATTTTTACTTAATCCGACCTATATTCATACGTATTAATTCTTATCTTTTAAGTTAATACTTGTATTTCAGAATGTATTTTCCTGTTTTGTGGTTTTATTTATATGTATTCAATCTATCTTTTTTATTTTATTTATTATTATTATTATTATTATTATTATTATTATTATTATTATTATTATTATTATTATTATTTTAAGTTAATACTTGTATACCGGTATGTATTTTTCTGTATGTGCTTTGATCCTAGTTGAGTGAAAGAGAAGGCCTTAATTCTGCCAGAGAAAATAAAATTATTATTATTATTATTATTATTATTATTATTATTATTACTACTACTACTATATATAGCATAGATCTATAAAACTTTTAAATAAGATATGAAAAAGTGACATTATTCTAGAATTATATTTGAGAAAATGTTAGACATTTTTTATTCTATTTAAAATCTTAAATTCAATAAGAAAATGCCTACTTTGAGAGAAAAATATTTTGTATGCATATTTTTGTTTTTGAAAATAAGTGCATACTTTAATGGGGCAGCGGAATTTTGTTTTGCAATATAAGCTCAAAAACAAGACAAGCGAAGCATGCAAAGAAATTAGATAGAATCGGATCATGTCCCGCTGACGTATTTGCTGAGCTATAGCTCAGAAATAATTATAAGTATTTATCTTCAAAAACGGAAATTATAAAGGTAACCTATCAGTTGGTAACTGCATTCAGTGCAGACAAAAGCCGTATGTTATCATCTCAGAAAGTTGTGAACACCGTGTAATGTTGCAGGTTTAACTTAATCCCGTATGTAGTGACGTCAGAAAACTGTGACAACAATGACGCACAATCTCTACTTGGACGATTTGTCTAGTGTGGAGCTGAAGTCGCCACCCAAGGACAATACAAGAGAGCCATACTGTGAGCGCTGTACAATGGTAGCGCACACAAAGGCTCTGGCTTCTATTAAAGGTATATCTGCAAGCTAGTCACACAACTGGATGGCGAGGTTTCTCTGTATGTCTCTCTCTCTCCCCCCTCCCCCCCCGTGGCTTCGTTAGTAGTTTCAATATGTGCCACAAAAGGGTTATTACCCTACATATCTGTGCTTCCTTCACTGGTCAGCACTGAAGTTCATAACATACGGTACAATGTTATCAAAAGAAAGATAACATAATTTTTGTTTTAACTACGTCACCGTCTCCAATTCTCGAAAAATCGCAGCGAGTGATGTGTCATTTCTCACATAGGTGTCATGAATGTTTATAACATGAAGGGGAATCAGTTTCAGAATATTTAACTTTTGTGGGTAAATGACGTTTTAAATGCTTGTACTGAATAGGTAATATTTTGCATTAACAGATCGAGGTTTGTCGAATCACCGATACTGAGCTGCCTTCGTAACCAGCGAATGGCAGCGCGCTTGTTGATAGCTAGAGTTGCCGTTCTGCGGGCGGGTGTTAAATTGTTCACCCAGTATATATTTATAATTTTTCTCAGAATTTCACATAGGATAACTATCAATTTCAGAATACATTAATGCAATTAAAATGTCCAGCAATCTATCAGCGGTTAGATCTGTGCCCGGGAGAAGTTTCAACACAACCCGTTGTCGCCATCCCGGCTGCAACGAGACGGAAACTCTTGGTCACGTGTTGGGATTCTGTCGAAAAACGGAGCTGCTGCGCAACAATCGACACCATAAGGCCAGGACTGGTATTGCTGATATCCTCAAGCGTCGTGGATGGGAGGTACACGAGGAGATACACTGCGTTTCATCCTTAGATTCGAACAGAAGAGCAGATATTGTAGCCTTCCACAGGACTCAATCTAAGGGAATAGTTCTTGATCCTACAATCCGGTTTGAGAGGGATGCCCTGCAGGCACAACACATTGATGAGGAGAAGAAATCCATTTATGAGTCCTGCATCCCTTATCTAAGTGAGAAATATAACATTCCCAATAGTGTTATATCAGCGTGCCTGAGTAATACCAGGAAAGGGAAAAGGATCGTAGCTTTAGGTATTTTTGGCTGCCTTTCACAAAAAATATAAAGCTAAAGCCATAATAATTATAACAATTTAATATGAACAAACTGAGAGAGATAAGTTAATATAAATATACAAAAAAAAAAGAATTATAAATCTAATAACAATATAAGTAGTGAGAGAATGAAAGAGAGAAAGTTAATGTCTACCATCAAAATGAAAGTAAGAATGGCGATGTATCACGGAGTAAATTAAACACTCATTGACAATACAGTCCAGATAGACTAGGGCTCTAATAAGTCATATGAAGTTGTAGTCTCCAACCTTTAGCGGAATTAAAGTTCAAATCCTTGGGAAGCACACCATAACAAGTGAGCCGCTGTGTACACTAATGGCGTAGCGACATCAGAGAACTTCCCTGTAGGTTTATGGACGTTAACGATCCCTCGTAGTGTAGAATATGAAAATTAGGAATGCTGGCCAGCGCGCTGTTAAGAATGAAACAGACCATCCCTTAGTCTGTAAAGCGATGATATCCAAACGATGCTCCACCGGTGAATTATACCACACAGACGAAAGTCGTAGCTATCCAAATCAGCGGGGTCACCCGACCACCGCGAGCACGTAATACGATGAGTTGACGACTATCTCAGCCGAGACGGGAGACTGCCCGTTTCTCTCTTGATATCGTAACTGCGTCGAGTTCTCTCACCAACTGCCCGTTCGCCCGGTCTCCCAGCCGAGGCCGGCGATGCGTGTCGTTCCTCCAATCAGCGGAGGAGAAGATCAGGATACGTTCAGGAAAAATAAACCAAACAGTACAGCCACCATAAACAATAAAATTTCCCACAGCATAAACTACGTCACAATAGTCAGTGGAGTGTTTCTGGTCTTTTGTTTGGTGCACGTGGCACACTTCCTAAATTCACATGTGATATTTTAAAAGCACTCGGACTCCGATTTTTTGAAATTCAAAAAATTTTGTTGAATATTCTTAAGGATTCAATCCAAATATTACATTACTATTTATATTTTTGCCATTGATGATTCTGTTGGGGTTGCATTTCTGTGAATTTTTTACTAAACAATTCCTGTCTTTCTAAATTATTCTGTAGTGCTTTTATTCTGGATCTTTATGGTCACCCTCACTGAGGGCAGATTATTTTCTTTAAATATTTATATTTATATATTAAATAATTAATTTGTAATACAAATTTAGATTATGTAACTTACTCTTTTTGGGGGTGCTAGAGTGTTTTATATAAGAAAGCAATATGTATCTTCGTTATGGCAATATATGATTCTGCAAACTATATATTCTAGAAACCTACTCTTTTAAACATACATTCTATTTGACATTAAAAGTAACTGTGATAAGTTTGAACTCAATATCACGAATAGTTTTTGAGATATATATTTTTCTTTAAATTTTCCAAAAAAGAAAAGTAACAAAATTAAATTTATCTTCTCGCACAAAAATTAATATATGCTCTACATTTTTTTATTTTGTATTTCTTAGTAGCCTATGTCATAAATAAAATTTCCGATGAAATTTTGAATATCTTTTTTAGTACTCGAGAAAAAAGTTTTAAAGACAACAAAATGGCAATATTAAAAAAACTGGTTAACATTTTACTTTAATTTTTTTAATGAAGTCCATCTCTGACAAAAAAAAAAAAAACTCAATCGGTAATTTTGAGAAATACATTTTAGAGAATATTGTGTTAAATTTTCTCAGTCCTAGTTATCACATTGTGGGAGAAGACACACTTTAGATATGATAAAATTATCAAAATATTACAACCGAGAAAAAAAAAACATGTTTAAAATTTTGCATGTTATATCTATAAGAAAAAACACATTCACTGTACTTTTAGAAGTGTCCAGCTTTATATGATAATCCACCCCTCTTTTTGGCAGCATTTTCAGCCCTTATCTTTGTCACTATATTTAGCCCTATGTCAATATTCCAGTGTAAATAAAATACTCAACAGATTATACACACACAACACAAACCAAATTCAATTTGTAAATAACACAGCACATGAGTTCTCAGTGTAATGACTGCCTACAATAACAAAGTGATATCCAGTGTGTTTACATAAAAATTCTTGAAACAACACCAAGAAAAATAAATTTCTAAACACAATCAACAACTGACTATCGAAAATAGGTGATATCTATTTTGAAAAAATGACGAATTATTACAATCTGAATACGCTAACTTGACAGAAGATGAAGGATGGATAGAACAGGGAAAAATTCTCTCCGGCACCGGGACTCGAACCCGGGTTTTCAGCTCTACGTGCTGATGCTTTATCCACTATACTACACCGAATTCAAGTTCCAATGCCGGGTCGAATCCCATCAGTTTAAGTTCTATCTCTCAGTTTTTCCTTTGGTGGGCTACCCTCATGTATTGTGTTACAATATGTGACAGTAGCACAATGTTCAAAGCA
This sequence comes from Periplaneta americana, assembly GCF_040183065.1. Lineage (NCBI taxonomy): Eukaryota > Metazoa > Arthropoda > Insecta > Blattodea > Blattidae > Periplaneta > Periplaneta americana. Next base: position 144,511,983 of record NC_091118.1, read on the forward strand.
CTATGTACAGAGGTGCACTCATTACGAGTGACTATGTGGCCGGAATCCGGCGGGATGAGCGCCGTCTTGAATCACTAAGTGATTACGTACGCATATCATATTATTATGTTGTACCGAAGGACTACGGTATTTCCGTGCAGGAATTCTGCGTTACCATATGATGAAGGATGAGTAGAACAGAGAAAAATTCTCTCCGGCACTGGGACTCGAATCCGGGTTTTCAGCTCTATATGCTAACGCTTTATCCACTAAGCCACACCGGATTCCAGTTCCGATGCCGGATCGAATCCCCTCAGTTTCAGGTTCGAGTCCCGGTACCGGAGAGAATATTTCTCTGTTCTAGCCATCCTTCATCATATGGCAACGCAGAATTCCAGCACAGAAACATCAATAGTACTTCGGTACATCATAATAATATTGACAGAAGAGGTAACACCAACATTGTGTATTCCAAACAGAGGCAATAGGCATGTTTCAGAAGTTTATGACATTTAAATGCCTGAGTATAGCTGGGCTGTCATGTTTACGTGATGCTGACTTTTAATGACGTGAAAACAATTGTTCCAGGCGTTATAGACAAATGAAATATTGTAGCGATATTCTTTAACGTGTAAATTATTTTTAATGTAAAAATTACAAAATCGAATTTTTTACCATAATGCCAAAAAATTCACCTCTGTCCGTCCTTCAGAGTTCAGTAACATTTTCTTGGAGTCTATTCATTTATCTTCTGCAGAAAGTATAAAATATCGTGTAACCATAGAAGATAATACTGTTTTAATAAGGAAGAAGCAAACATCGTAACTGATTCCTCTCCAGATTAATATTGGAGCTTCACAACCTGACTATACCAAAGCTAACGCAAGATCCGCTTTATTGTGTTGTAATGCTGCATCCATTTCCACTGCAAGTGGTCGGAAACATTTAAGTACATATGCGCACCACGTCGCTGCCATAGCATTCTAATTGCAGTCCCGGACAAGGATGGAGAAACCGCGATAACGGCTCCTCTCCGGTCACTTCGTATTACTACACTACTAGTTTCAGAGGATCTGCCTGGAATCGAACTTTCCGCCAACTGACTAAAATACGATCTCGTGTATAACCGAGAGAAAATGTGCGAAACTTTTTCATTTGATACTAAGCTGTTAAGTTAAAAACTACAATCATTCCTTCTTCTTCTTCTTCTTTTGACACTACACGTCCATTTTACAGATATCTTTTCCTATTGTATTTCCGAAAACGATCCTGCTCATTTTTATATGTTTTTTTATTATTATAGACAGGATTTTGTATTTACATCACAAAGCTATATGAAATAGCCTTTGGATTTCCCGTGAAGGGCTATGGCCTCCTAAAAAGGGGAGCTCTTTAGAGATCATGCGGTGAGCTAATCCGCATGACGGTAGATTCTGTTCTATATAAGTTTTGTTCGTCGTTTGTGTGTGTACACTTGCACTCTCACTCGATACTGGCAAACAAAGCTATATACAACTATAGTATTAACGAAAACATTACAAGCAAAGAGTGCTTAATGAAATAATGGCCCCAAAACAATGTTGAGTAAGTTAAAATCACCTAGTTCAGGCCTGCACAAGGTTTGCGCTCTTCGAGTCGGCTCACAGCTCGTGAGCGGAATGCAGATATTAGTTGCGCTCTGTATAAGGGTGGACTGGAAGAAGGGGTGATCTCGTATAAAATATACACAAAAGGAAGTATTATTACGAGTGTTTATGAAATGAATTCCCATTCAATGATTGCAAAACTATCTTGGACTATTATTAATTAATAAAGAAATATTTATTTTACAGGAATAATAGAAGTTATATAGCTACTTAAATGTACAATATCATTTTGTTATATTTTTATTTGACAGTACATCAAAACGAGGTTTTATGCTGTTGGCAGCTGAAAGAAACAGTAGCCTACTGACAATAATGAAACATAAGTTACAGATGTTCGATGTCTGCCTTTATTAAAGTTGATTATAGAAAACAGTTGCTCACAAATATAAATGTTGAGCCAAACATAGCAATCATTTTCACAGCCAGCCTGTGTAGTCGTGGATATTATTGCTAATGTTTAGTCTTGTAAGACTCAACCAGGCTAGTAGTATTATTCAAAAAATCTTTAGCCCTTAGGTCACATTGAAGATCAATAAATTCGAGCTTTAAACCGTTAAATGTTAAATGTTATGTTCCGTCTTTTAGATTCCTCCATATTGTACTGTAGCAATAGGTAAGCAACGTGAAACAGTTACTGAGAATAGGCCTACACACTGCACTCCACTAGATAACTGAGTGGTCGTTTCCCTCTCCTCTACCTATAGCAAGTCTATGTCATTCTGACGTATCTTCCTCTCCGTTTCGGCGAGCGTTAAACACGGCTCTCCCGCTCCGAAGGAGCGCGCGCGCTCGTTGAGCGCTGTTTGTGCAGGTATGACCTAGTTCAACAAATGTGAATTATTGCACACATGATAACAAATATTATACTTCCTACTTATTACAAAGCAATAGAAAAAAGAGAAAGAAGATACATTTTGACATTGTGTATACACATTACTCTCACTTTGAGAGAGGAACAGAGGTTAAGGGTGTTTGAGAGTAAGGTGCTTAGGAAAATATTTGGGGCTAAGAGGGATGAAGTTAAAGGAAAATGGAGAAAGTTACACAACGTAGAACTGCACGCATTGTTTTCTTCACCTGACATAAATATAAATATTAAATTCAGACATTTGAGATGGACAGGGCATGTAGCATGTATGGGCGAGGTAATAAAACAGAAGGAAGTATATAAAGATTAGAAGAAATAAAGTACCGTACTCTAATAAAATAAAATAAATATTAATTGACTTACTAAAATTCTATTTCACTAATGTTAGCTTCACCAAAACGCTTGAACGGAGCCGTCATTTTCATTCGACTATCTACGCGGGAAACAAATGATGATCGCAAAGCATGTTTTATAGTACAGTAAAGAATTTGCAGTTTGAAATGTTTGCAAACAAAAAACAAATGCTAGGGAAGCGATAAAAATAAACAAATACTAGGGAAGTGATAAAACTGTAGCGATAAAGAGCCATGATTGGTTGAAATACGTCCTTTCATACCGTTTTATTGGTCAAAAGTAGTATGACGTAGTAAAAGTGTAATAGTCACCATAATGATAGCCTAACAGAAACAAGAGTCCAAATTGGCTTCCAACCCGATACACATGAATGAGACATATCTGCAATGGCCGGCGTAGACTGTGCCATTACCGATCCCTAACCTCCCACGTGTTTTTACTCATATAATAATGATTAATAGCAGCATACACATTATTTTAATGTAATAATGAGTACTAACCGGTGTTCTGGGAATTGGGGCTGTCTACATTCATACATTGTCTTCATCTTTCGATAAATGTTACGACACTGGACAAATTTTACGCATTTCCGTAATACATGCAAATTCCTCTTCTTATATTTTCCCCAATTTCTAAATTCGTCTATAGTTTGGGTGTTATTCCTGTACACTCTATGTTTAGGGATTTTCTTAGGATGTGAATAAAAATTTTACCAAAAGATATCGTGGATATGTAAATGCAGATGTTATCACTTTAAATGATACCAATAACATAGGTTATTATTAATAAAGATATGCGAGAGTTTACGAATCGATAATAACGCAGGCTATGACGGCCATGAAAACATATCTGATGGCCGTGTTCCTGGCCAGGGATATGTTTAGGGATACGTCTTCTTGCTATTCTTGTGACATATATTTTTCAATTTAGTCTTCATTTGTTCACAAACCGTGCAACTAGCTCCATTTAAATTTCTTTCAGGATTTCTTCATTCTCTTTGTGGTCGCATTTTGTTACTCCTGTTGTACGCATCATGATTTTCATTTCTGCAGCAATTATTCTTGTTGTTCTTGAGGAGATTGATTTCTAATTGTCCATGCCTCTAATCCGTAAAACTGAAATGTTCTGACAAAAATTTATGTTATTATTCGTGTGTGTTTTTGAGCTAGTGATGGTTTAATAATTGAATTTCAATGCTTTAGGTCTCTTAAATGTATAGGTAAAATCATGCATATAGAGTGATAGTTGGGAGACCGGAGGGAAAAAGACCTTTGGGAAGGCCGAGATGTAGATGGGAGGATAATATTAAAATTGATTTGAGGGAGGTGGGATATGATGATAGAGACTGGATTAATCTTGCACAGGATAGGGACCGTTGGCGGGCTTATGTGAGGGCGGCAATGAACCTGCGGGTTCCTTAAAAGCCATTTGTAAGTTGTAAGTACAGGTAAGGTCAAGGTAAATGATCATGAATATCCAAGGCAGTGAAAGGTATTCCTCCTTTCTAACAATAATTCGTCGTTTAGGCATCACAAACTCATCGGAACATTAACTGATGACACCAGCATTCATCAAGGAAAATTTTCGTTAGATTAAGGGGTTAGGTACAGCTTACAACAGTAAAATTTTGGAAATATTTAACATTTTTTCCTCCATTACTGTATCTTGTATAGTAATGAAAATTATTATGTGTAAAACACTTCTGCTATATGAAAAATAATATATATATTTTTACGATTAAAAAAATTATTTACATTTTTTTTTTTTCAAAATTCAGTTCACTGTGCAGTGATGAAGCATTCCCCACGTAACACAAAAACTATCCAACATTCTGTGATGAAATTTTTTGTGTGTATTTATGCATGTCATATCTACAATATGATGCAAGATCACTTCTCTATCTTTGATAGATTGTGTGATAAAAAAATAAATTCATTTAAAAATGGTGAAATATCAGTAGGCCTATTTTCTTCTAACTTACTTACAAATGGCTTTTAAGGAACCCGAAGGTTCACTGCCGCCCTCACATAAGCCCGCCATCGGTCCCTATCCTGTGCAAGATTAATCCACTCTCTATCATCATATCCCATCTCCCTCAAATTCATTTTAATATTATCCTCCCATCTACGTCTCGGCTTCCCCAAAGGTCTTTTTCCCTCCGGCCACCCAATTAACGCTAAAATAAAAAAAATTATTAAGGAATGTAATTGAAAGAGCATGATATTGTAAACACGAGTTTCAGCAATAAAATAAAAGAGAGACATGAAAAAGTTAAAAAGGTGATGAGTTATAAGGGAAACGCTTCATCACTGCACAGTAAACTGCCATCATTTTGAATTTTGGAAAAAAAAAAAAAAATAAATTTTTTTAATCGTAAAAATATTTTTTTTTCGTATTATATCAGAAGGACAATGTTTTACACATACCAATTTTTATTATTGTACAAGATATAATAATGGAGGAAAAAAATGTTGAATATTTCAAAAAAATTTTACTGTTGTAAGCTGTATCTAACCCCTTAAGGAATAAATTATAAAAGATAATTCATTTTTGTATAAAGTAAACTAATAATATGCGTAAGAATGTAATAATTCAGAAAATTAATGTCCCGTATAATAATTTCAATTGTCATCTCAAATTCTTCCTAACAACAGTTTCACGATGAAGATGTATATACTGCAAAAAATACAGGAAAATGTTTTAACCAAGGGATAAAATTATTCAGCTCGGAGTAAACGAAGCAACCAAGACATTTACAGCTCATATCTTGTGATTTTTAACTGTTGCCAACTTTTATGGCCCGACTCCCTTCCTTTATGACGTCATGGTATGCCAGGCCATTACCTGTCACATCAGATGGAAACAACGACGGTTTTTGTGCCTTTTCCACAAGCACCGATTTGCATTTTCCGTGCGGTTAAATCTCTATCGCATTTAGGAGTTTTTTTACTAACCTTCGTATCACTTTATTGTGAATTTTATACTCGTTTAACACATAGGACTCCTGCTATAATCTAGACGCAAGGAGTCTATCTGATTTGCATTCAAAATGGTTCAGAAGTTACTTCTAAAGCGAACTCTATTTTACTGTTCTGTGCTAGTCATTCCAGGCTGTTGTTTCCTTTAATAGCCCACTATTCCCAACTATTCATGTGTTCTGTACTACGAAAGGTAGAGGGAAGTTTAGCTTTAAATACCTACGTCATTTCTTCATATACTCATAGCTGATCTATCTTGATCTAAAAGGTAATATTATTATTACCTTATTTTTTAATATTATTTCGTGGTTTCTCTGTATCCATAAACACAAAAATTGGAGATCTTTATTCATTGGCTGGATTCTGACCTACGGGCTTGGTCTTGCCTAGGAATTCAACGTAAACGTAAACCCATATAAACACACTTGGCTATTATACAGGGTGATTCACGAGGAGTTACCGCTACTTACGGAGGATATTCTCGAAGACATTTTTATCAATAAATGTCATAAGTATGGGTCCTATTCTCAATATTTTCAAAGTACACGAATTTTAATTAAAAAATTACCTTTTTTCTTTAGTTTTAAAGGTAAAATAATATTACAATTAGAGAAGGAACTATTCAGAAGTATAATTTCTTTAAATGGCTAGTATTCTGAAGCCAAAAATGTGTTGTTAATTCCATAGTTATTTCGTACAGAATTTTTTTCCATTTTTAACTAGAAAATTAATTTTTTTATACATTTATCAGAACAATTGTTACAAATCACGTCATTCTTGTGAACTCTTCAAGACTGAGCATTTGGATGCAAAACTGAGCTATAAAGAATCAAGTTGCTAGAAGTCATGTGACAATTAATGTTAGAAATAAATAAGAAATGATTAAATTTGTCGGTTGATTATATAATTTTGTTAATGAATTTATAATTTCATTTTGTTTATTATAAATATTTTCGTTGATTATAATTTCTATATTATTGATTATTATATTCTCTAATAATTTATTGTTGTGATAAGTGTGTAAGAATAATTCAATTTTCAGTTAAAAATTGAAAAAAAAAAATCTGTACAAAACAACTAAGGAATTAACAACACACTTTTAGCTTCAGAATACTAGACTATTAAAGAGAGTATACAGTACTTCTGAATAATTCATTTCCTATTTGTAACATTCTTTTAACCTTAAAACTAAAGAAAATGACGTATTTTTAACAACTTCAAATTAGTACAATTCTGAAAATATTGAGAATAGGACACATGTTTATATGACAGTTTTTGCTCAGAATGTCTTCAGAAATAAGCTCCGAAGTGGCGGTAACTCCTCGTGAATCACCCTGTATAATAATAATAATAATAATAATAATAATAATAATAATTGAAATTATAATTACAGTATTACTGTTATTATTATTATTATTATTATTATTATTATTATTATTATTATTACTACCAAATAAGTGGAATCCTATTTCACTTGAAGGCATATCAGGATTATATGTTTAAAGTCACCATAAAAAAATGAAATGTTAACATTAAACATAAAATAAGGTAATAAAATTTGTTGAAATTAAAGAAATTCCAAAGTCCTAAATTATACAAAGTTCACTTGGCCATTATAACTTCTTTAATTATTCATTTCTACACATAGTCCACATCAATAATTTGTGTGCCCACCATTTGCTTCCCGGAGACCGTGCAATCTTTCAGGATAGTAATTTAATAGTGTGGAAAAGAGATCTGTGAGTGCAATACCATGTTTTTCAGAAATAGGCTACTGTAAGATGTGTCATCACATCAGTGTGTTCCGAGAAAACCTATGATGTCCTCGTTCCTGCATAATCATAATCTCTACTGCGTTCTTCAATATTTAAGAAATTTCAAACAAAACAATTTAATACAATTTTTTCTCGCTTTGCTTCCTTTTCGAGATAAAAATTGTTTTGTATGAAAGAACTTAACAATAAGAAATTTAAGTGTCAAATTTGCTGATATCTTCATTCCCAACAGGATCGCGATACACAGAACTGTGAATAAAGTAAAAAGTAGAGTTCCTATTTTAGACAAGGAAACGGAACCGGTGACATTGGGTGCTTACAGAAGAGAAGCTACATGACATTTGATATCTCACTTCTGATTTCACGCCGTGTGAGAAATTAAAAAAAAATAAAATGGATAACGAGATAAATAAATACAATTTCAACACTTTGAGAGGAACTAAAAGTCAATATTAGGAGAAAAATTTCTCTCTGAAGCTCCCAAGAACTCCTTGCATTGTTGTTTTAGTTTTCTGTCACAAACTGAACGAATTAATTCTAATTACAAGTTTGGCGGGACATTGGTTTAAACACTAAAAGGCCTGTGTACTCAAAGCAACTATACAAGACTCTTGCTGTCCCACTTACAGCCGGGGGAGGGGAAGCGACGCGTGTTCCTATGTTCAAGGACTGGCTAGGGCGAGCACTGACTGACATGGCTGATCTAGATAATGAATTATATTATTACATTTTATTTATTTATTCTATTGCTAGTAAGTTTGTAATGAATACAAGTTAATAAATACAATGAAAGATAAACTATCCCACTCCTGAATGAGTAAGACTCGTGCTCAGGAGGGGATTCCAATACGAACAAAAATAAAATAAAAATTGAGAGTGAGTACAGATTAAATAGTGTTTAATATGTTTAAACCGAAACTATAAATCCAACACAATTTTTTATTTTTTTTTTTATTAATTTGGAGAGGATTCATGGTTAAAATAATATTGGAATAACATTTGTTTAATAATCTGGGATCTTGACTCATGCTATGATAAAAAGCTGCACTGGTTTTACATTTTGGTTCACACAAACGCAGAGAATTCATATTTTTAGTTCTATATTTATGTATATATCTTTCAAAGTTATTAAAATTTCTATTAAAATATTTTAATAAAACAAAATACATTTGTTTAATATTGAAAACTTTGAAATGTTTAAACAACAATTCAGTTGGGTAATCTTTCTGCTTTTTTAAACAAATTTTGAATACTTTTTTCTGTAGTAAAATTAACGGGTAAAGGTTGGATTTATAAGTTCCACTCCAAACGCAGATTTTACTTCTAAAGGGATCTTTCCCTCAAAATACCATAGCCTATATATTTTATGTGGGGATAATTTCATATTAACCCTCGACACTTACCTGGAGTCTTTTTTGAACCCACGCCATCTTTTATTGTTAATATCACACAGTCCGGAACGTTCCAGTAACCTAGATATGCTACCCTTGGGTATTTTAGTTTTCTTTACAATTAAAATTATTTGATAATTATTGATTATTTTTTATGTTTATTGCTTGGGTTCGTGGATGACCTCACCTATAGAACACGTCTTTACATTCTAGTTAGGATTATTTTGCAGTGATAGCGTTTTGTTGTAAGGAAAGTGAACATGTACTTTTAAAAGTAAAAGAAATACAGCATAAACTTCCATGTAGACTATGGGCGGCGTGCACCAAATACATGTTGTTTACTCTTTTAGTAAACGTTACTACTTTAGTTCTTACTACTTTAGTAAGTTACTATTGAGTAAAATGTTTTATGTTCAAAAGTACTTATTTGTATCTGTAAAATTAGCTTCTTGTTCTTTCTACTGGAGCAGGTTATGAGACTAAATTAATTAATTGTCTAACATGTAATTAACACTTGATGCAGAAACAATTCTCTTTTGTGTTTTATTTCAAGGAAAGTGAATGTCTTCTCTGATAATTGAAAAATAGGAACACAGACATAGAATAAAGTCTCAATTAAAATAACTCAATTAATTAATAAATAATTCATTCATTCATTGTTTCAACATAGTGAGTAAATCCAGGTGCAATAAAAACTTTCAATTTGCTTATAATGTACATAAAAATGCATTAAGCTATAAAATATCATAATTATTAACAAATACTCTTGGGGTCAAAAAGACCCCAGATAATGACCATGAAATTCTAGAGCAACTAACAAGCAAACATTCTGATGGAGCCAGTGAAAAAGTTATTTTTTTTTTTCCTTCCACCATGTTAATAATGTCAAAAGAAGTGCTTATAAAAAGTTTGGCCACTCAACCAAAATTACGAGCCCGTCCAGAAAGTGATTTTCCCTGGGCCGTTTACAGAAAAAAGCGCAATTGCATGGAAAGATTTACTGAAACAGACACAGCAATTGTTGCGCTGTTTGTCAACATATCCCCGCTGGAATTGAGACATTTGTTATACCATGGGATCAATTTTTGTATCCTTGTTTCGTAGAAGTCAGCCGCCTGGGATCGGAACCAGCGTTTGACAGCCGTCTGCACCTCTCTGTCGATCCCAAGATGTGACAAATGTCTCAACTTCGATGGGAAATATATTGAAAAATAACTCAACAATTTCTGTGTCTGTTCCAAATTTTTTTTTCAATGAAACTGTGTTTTCTTTGTGTTAAACGGCCTCTGGCGAATTTATTCTTTTACGGCCCTCATAATTGCGGTCGAGTGGCCAAAATTTGTATAAGAACTTCTTTTGACATTATTAATATGATCAAGGAAAAAAAAAACTAACTTTTTTTTATCTGCTCCCATCAAAATGTTTACTTGTAAGATGCGAGGATTAAAGTGTGGAAAAGGTTTCGTGTGTTGTAGAATGCCTTTGGTAGCGCATCTTTAGCTTTGGAAATTAATATTAACTCCTATGCACACAGTAAATATTCCAGACATTTATTGTTAACTGCCGTTAATTTATTAATACAAATTTAATTTCCCCTGCTTTTCTTCCGTGGGTCATGCCGTGTATTTTCGTGGGCGGAGCGACGATCGTTTTCGATAAACAGCCTATTACGAAGCTCTCGCGTAGCTTACAAATGGCAGTGTGCTCATCCTGTAGTACTAACACTCATTTTTGTCTATACAGTAACAAGTAAAACGAGGAAAAAAGGGAAGCAATTATCGATTTTATAGAGATTGAACTGTTTGATTTTAATTAATTGCGGACTAAAACCTGAAGTTACAGAATTAAGTTATTGATGCACACAGTTTCTATCTTGTTTCCAAATAATTTTCGGTATTATTTGAAGGATTACTAAGTTTTTCGGGTCATAATATCATTTTCACTGCACTGCGAAGCTCACTGGCTTCGCAGAAATAAAGAGGAATGTGGTGATTAACCTCTCCTTCATTCTCTTAAGCCATAAAAACTGTTGCCAGCTTTGGATATCACACTGAAAATATGAGCCAGTATGAGTACTGTTTAAATTACAAAGCGTTCCAGTGCCAAACATTTTCCACTCCGGAAACGAGGGCTTGATACTGGCGCTCTACTGAATTGAAATCGGGGCGCAGGGACACAATCAACTACCTCAGTGGGATCCCAGCCCATAATTACGGTTGCCACAGCGATGTACCGCAACATATTCCTACCGGCAACAGTGACAACAAGGTATATGGTATGTTTACGTCATCATATCACACTCGTAGAATTCAATTCGAATCATACACATACCTGAATACAACAATATTTAAAGCTGATATATAGCCTATTGATAACCGACTAAAAACAATAACTATACAGGATTAACCGTAAGTAATGTCATTAATTTCAGGAGGTTATTCTTTGAGATATTTCAAACAAAAAAATTAAATACAATCTTGCTCATTTTTGCTCCCTTTTCGAGATAAAAAATGTTTCCATGCGATAATTTAAAAGTTTCCTTCATACAGAAAGAAACAAAATTGATCTTAGATTTGTGTTTCGACGAAAATAAATCATATCTAATACAATATTAAAAATAATTTTCATAAAAGAGATATCAACATTTCACCATCCTTCATTCTTTGGAATTTTTGCCTATAGCAGCTATAGTCTATTGCACCACTTCAACGTTTAACTAGTATTCTTGTATTTCTTTTATCAGTTGAATTTAATTTCCATTATTATATAACACAGTAATCTAGAATTGTTCACTCTGAATACAGAATATTAAAATTTCTATCTCTAATTCCTCCTTGTTTTTAATTTGTTTAATATATTTTGAATTTTAGTCTGATTTATTTATTTTCTTTAAAATTAATTAGTTTATATCCACGATCATTTCAGTGCTTCGCATTATATTACTATGTTTTCAACTTTAACAAAATGGTATATTGTGTGTAAGTCAATAAGGTGGACTCTTAGGGTGCTATTCATAGACATTTCGCTAGCCCGCGCTACGAGCGTGCTAAACTAGCCCCGGCTTTTGACTGGTTACTTGTACAGAATTCGTATCATATCATATCGCTAACACTGGTTTATGAATACGAAAAACGTTAGTTCACTGATCATCCGCCGGAAGCCCGCGCTTAAATCTATTTGGAATCATAAGCGAATACAATAATTTCTAAAGGTATTTTCTAAGTTCGAAAAGCATTTGAAGAGTACAGTGGAAAAACAATCAAAGTCACAATTCTCTTACGAGTGATGTCATCATCTAATTCAGTATATTACTGCAAACTTTATTGCTGTCCCTAATAAAAAGAAAGACACTAAATTTGGATGTAATGTACTGAATTAGTTGATGACATCACCCTTATGAGAAATGAAACCTTTGATTTGTTTTCCCCTGTACTCTTCATTTCGTTTCTCGAGAAAAGACTTAGAAAGAATATTTTGTTCTTTTTGATGAAAGGTAGACGAATCTTGATTCATATTTTTAATAAATAAAAAAAATATATTACAGAATAGCCATTCTACAATTAAAAGAAAAGCTTACATCATCCGTAATGGTTTAAGATGTTGTAACTGTACCAGCTTTATTGGTCAGTTCAGAGTTTACCATGGTCTTACTTTATCAGTTAAATTGTGTTTAAGAAATTTATATGGTAATCTAGAATATTATTCATTCTGCTTACATTACGTCCCATAAATTTGTATATGCATTACTTTCTTCCCTTATCCAGTTGAGTTATTTAAAGCAAGTGTATGGTAATCTAGAGCTGTTCCCCTGCTTAAGTGATGTATCGATTCATTTTTACCGGCAATCTCTTTCTTTAACTAGTTGAATTGCTCCTGAAATTTATATGGTAATCTAAATTATGTATATACTCCATTTTTATGTGCAATACCTTTTATTCCCTTTACTATTTGAATTATTTACAAAATTTATATAGTAATCTAGCCATTGAATTCTTAATTTATATTGTAGTAATATATAATTATTCGTCGAGCTTATATTATGTGTTCATTTTTATGTGGAACCCCTTTTTTCCTTAATCAGTTGAATTGTTTCAAAAATGTATTTGGTACTGTAGAACTGTTCATCCAACTTAAATAATGTATCTATCCATTTTTAAGCGCAATATGTATTTTTTTCCGTTTATGAGATGAATAGTTTCCAAAAAAAATGTGGTAATCATCCAGCTTACATGATGTATCCATTTTATGTCGAATACTACTTCCCCTTAACCAGCTGAATTGTGTACAAATTTTTAAGGTAATCTAGCTCTCTTTATCTTGCTTAAGCGATGTTTCTATCCATTTTATGTGTAATCCCTTTTCTTTCTTAACTAGTTGAGTTGTTTCTAAAATTTATATGGTAAGCTAAATTGTGTATATATTCATTTTTATGTGCAATATATTTTTTCACTTTACCAGTCGAATTATTTACAAAAATTATATAATAATCTAGCCAGTTGAATTGTTTTTATGTGTAATCCCTTTTTTACCTTAATCATTTGAACTATTTCCAAATTTTACTTAATAATCTACAATTGTTCATCCTGCTTAAATAATGCATCTATTCATTTTTGTGCGCAATACATATTTTTCTTTTATCAGATGAATTGTTTCCCAAATGTATATGGTAATTATCCAGCTTATATTATGTAAGGTAAGGGTTGGTAAATTGTGATACGAGTAATATTGTGGTAGTTCTTTTTGAGAATTTATTACAATTTTACTGAGCGAAAGGATGATAGGTTTTTTACGTAAATGTATTGAGGGAATGTTCGTGAACAAGTTTATGCACAAAACTGGTTTTTCTCTCGCTCAGTTAAAATTGTAATAAATTCTCAAAAAGAACTATTAAAATATTACTCTTATCACAATATGACAAACATTTACCGTATCTACTTTTATGTCTATTATTTCTTTCCTTTAATCAGCTGAATTTTATCCAATATTTATATGGTAATCTTCAGCTCTTTATCCTACTTAAGTTATGTATCTATACATTTTTATGTGAAATGCCCTTTTTCCTTAACCAATTGAATCGTTTGCTAAACTTCGAAGGTAATCTAGAATTGTTCACTCAGCTTATACAATGTATCTGATTGCTGTATTAAGTGACTTTTTCTACTTCTGATATTTTTATTCTTTTTCTACACATACTTATTATTGCATAGTACTTTATAGTACGGACATTTTTATTTTCTGAAGCGAATCATAGAAGAGTTATGGTCAGCCCGCCTGGAAAATGAATCCATGCTTTAAAGTGTGCCTATCTACTCTAATTGTAATCACCCATTTATAAAGTTCTCTCTGCAATGAGAACCGATAGTTTTTTGTCTTCTCCGTGACATTTAATGAGTCAGAATCCAGTATTACAGCACTTCTAATGTAACACGAATTATAACAAAACTAGCGACTCTTCCAACACAGATTCTGTAGACAATAACTTTTTTGCCGGCCGGAGAGTCTTAAAAAAACTGGCAACATTCAACAGTGTGATCAGTCGTGCCAAATCTTGCGAATGTGGTAGGCGGAGTTACGCCGGAAATAACAACGCCGCTACCGTTAACAGAATTAATTTATGAAGCAGTAAAGGATAACAGCTTAAATATTTATATAACAGTATTCATTAGGAAGAATAATGTATAGCAGCGGTTCTCAAACTCTGGAAGTCGAGGACCCCTTTCATATCATACATATTTTGAATGACCTCTTAACACATTAACTTCTTACTTTTGATTGGTAGAAGATAAGAGAATCTTATCATGTATATAAGGTATTTATTTTTCACTTTACTAATCATTACAAAGTTTACAATCTTTCCAGAAATTAGCTTTGTTAATAGCAAAAAAGTTATATAACCAGGACCCGGATTTTGATGACATGTCATCTTTGTTTCCTTAAGCAGTATGCATTGCTCAGTATTAAAATCTGAACACGAATCTCTAGTTATAAAAATATTAATTCTATTGTGCATTTTTTCGTCATATTTTCTATTTTTGAAGCTTTAGATATTTTTTTTTTTTTAAGTTTTAAGTCATTGTTTGGTAATCTTTTTTCGAATTTTACTTCCTTGTTTGGTCTTTCTCTTTCTATTTTCTTTGTTTTTTTTTTTTTGGAAAATATTAAATTACCGGCAATTTACATTATTAATTTATTTAAAATCTATTTTTAATCTAACGAAATAAATAGGAGTTTGATCAGTGGCTCGACAATGTACATGTTGACAGTCTGTGTCTTAGCTATACTTATTTTCGCCGCTGCAACCAATTCTCCAATAATTCTGAATAAGGTAATATTTTTTATATGTACACTTTCCTAGAACATACAAATTCGCGAGTTTAATATTAGTCTTTAATTTCAGTTCTAACGTTACAGAAGCAACTACTGTGCTGTACTGCCGTACCCTAAAATGAAGAAAAAATTTTTAAGTCATTTTTTAGATCATTTTATTGATTATGTCACTTTATAGATAATATTTTAGATATTTTTAGGTCACAAAAATCCGGGCCCTGGTTATAATAAATGACGTTTTCTATGAAAATTGAGATATATTTACCGTATTTTCTCGAATACTCCGAAAAATTTTGTTTCCAAAATAAACATATTTATTACATTAAAATGTTTCTCGACAATATTTGCACAATAGATGTTAAATGTTATGTTTTATTTAACGACGCTCGCAACTGCAGAGGTTATATCAGCGTCGCCGGGTGTGCCGGAATTTTGTCCCGCAGGAGTTCTTTTACATGCCAGTAAATCTACTGACATGAGCCTGTCGCATTTAAGCACACTTAAATGCCATCGACCTGGCCCGGGATCGAACCCGCAACCTTGGGCATAGAAGGCCAGCGCTATACCAACTCGCCAACCACAATAGATATCAAACAGTTCAAGTAATGAGGAACATAACTAAATAAAATATGTTCCTTGCGGTTAAGCGGCTTTGAGATATTGAAGTAGCATTTAGTTTCTAACGTTAAAAAACTTTCATTTTCGAGTCTATGCTAGACACAAAATTTGTCAGGCTGGCGCGTAACTTAGTTAAATGGCAGCAAGTCAGTACTGTAGAGTCTCTATTAACCGAGGTTCCGTGTTACCCCAGCTCGATTAAAAAAATAATTACTGTAATTAGTGTACAGTACTGCATGTTAGTTGCTTTTTTAAATGCATACGTACTGTATTTTTAAATGACGAGAGTTCATATTAAACTCATTTGTTCATTATATTTAGTCTATTAAGTAAAGAGTTTATCTATTTTCTAATAAAAACACAGTTTTTCAGTAATCATCCGTTTTATACGAGTTTTTGCTCATCCTGGAAATAATGTTTAGTATTTCGAACCTTTTATTTGTACAGGAAGAAATGTCATTCATATGAACTAGTTATTTATGATGGGTTTTATTCACATTGCATTATAAATTATTTACATTCCTCTTTAGAGTAATGAACGTAGTAGGTTTATGTTGCCTTACTCATTAATCCGGTCCTATGAGTGACACAACACATGAATTGAAGGTTATGAATTATCTTCCCTTTCTTAATCTTATCTTGGGTTTCGCCCTAGATCATATATTTAACAGATAGACCATCGCTATGTTAAAATCGTTTGCACTTTGAAGAGAACAACCGCCAGGATCGCCACCTGTCCGCCGTAAACTAACACGAGATGGCAGTACAGTCGCTAATGCAATTCAAATGGGAATTATGACGTGACTCCTTATGTAACAACTAGATGGCAGCGTAGTAAACCTGACAAAAGTTGTTAACGTCAAAGCCTATAAGGCCGATCTATCTGGGGTATATATGATCTAGGGTTTCGCCTATGATGACTTAGCTGCTGACCTGTGTTATTTATCAGTTACCGACTGAAGGGAAGACATTATTTCCAGGATGAGGAAAGATCGGATAAAACGGATGATTACTGAAAAACTATGTTTTGATTATAAAATAGACAAACTCTTTACTTAATAGACTAAATATAATGAACAAATCAGCTTAATATGAACTCTAGTCACTTAAAAATGCAGTACGCATGCATTTAAAAAAGCAAGTAACATGCAATACTGTACAGTGTACAGTATTTACAGTAATTGTTTTTTTAATCGGGCTTGGATAACACGGAACCTTGCTTAATCGAGATTCTACTATACTGACTTACTGGTAATAGTGTAAAAATAATGAATTAAAGATCGTACTTTGCCTTTTATAAAATCATCAACCTCTATTAGTTTCTTCCTTTTACTCGATTCTCAAATGTTCTTCAGCTTGCACAGCAGTCTTGACTTCTTTTACTATTTTTATAACCAAATTAATTGACACGTCAGCAGCCATGATGCACGAATCAGTAACATTATACACTAGTCCATGTTTTTCCTCCATATCGTTCAAATATTTCATAACATGATAAAGAGAGTGGCAAAAGTGTTGCGAGCATATCTGTAAAATAGAAGGGGAAAACTGTAAGTCCGACGGATTGACGGATGATCTGTAGCATCCGGTCACCCACTGAGCATTACCAAAATCTCTGAAGTCCTGCACACAGTGTGGTAGATAAGGACATCGTATTATTGTCTACAATACATGGTACAGCTATAATAAATCTCACAGTCAAAAACGCTCCCTATAGACTTACCTATACTTGTACAATCTGTTTCAGATAAACAACAACTCATAATGTCACTCTATTGTTTTCAGTCTGTTAATAATGTGTGACTTTTCTTAATTCTAGAGATGGCGAGAGCAGTTCTGAGAAATCACAAGAGATAATTGTTCCGAAAGCTGTGATAGCTTATTACATGATTACGATTATGATAATTTACTTATTTATTTATGGCTTTTAAGGAACCCAGAGGTTCATTACCGCACTCACATATGCCTGCCATCGGCCTCTATTCTGTGCAAGATTGATCCAGTCTCTATCATCATATCCCACCTCCCATCTACGTCTCGCCCCTCCGAAAGGTATTTTTCCCTCCGGCCTCTCAACTAACACTCTATATTCATTTCTGGATTCGCCCATAAGTGCTACATGCCCTGCCCATCTCAAACGTCTGAATTTAATGTTCCTAATTATGTCAGGTGAAGACTACAATACGGTGTAAGAGTAATGGAACGGAGAAAAATTCTCTCCGGCGCCGGGATTTGAACGTGCTGATGCTTTATCCACTAAGCCACACCGGATACCACACCGGCGTCGGACAGAATCGTATGATGACGCAGAATATCTGCATGGAAATATCATATGTACTTCGGTACATTAAAATAATATATATGATATGCGTAAATCACTTCGTGGTTTAAGACGGCGCTTATTCCGTCGGATCCCGGCCAACTAGTCACTCATAACGAGTGCACCTCAGCACATGTGTGGACTTCGGTCCTAAGTTCATAGACATCTATGACGTAGTGCAGAGGGCGGCCACTAGAAGGAACCCAAGAGTTGGAGCTTAATCTGAGTTGATTCTGTCCGACGCCGGGGTGGTATCCGGTGTGGCTTAGTGGATAAAGCATCAGCACGTAGAGCTGAAAACCCGGGTTCAAATCCCGGCTCCGGAGAGAATTTTTCTCCGTTCCATTACTCTTACATAGTATGATGACGCAGAATATCTGCATGGAAATATCATATGTACTTCGGTACATTAAAATAAAATAATATATAGAAGAATACAATGCATGCAGTTCTACGTTGCGTAACTTTCTCCATTCTCCTGTAACTTCATCCCTCTTAGCCCCAAATATTTCCCAAAGATCCTTATTCTCAAGCACCCTTAATCTCTGTTCCTCTCTCAAAGTGAGAGTCCAAGTTTCACAACCATACAGAACAACTGGTAATACTGTTTTATACATTCTAATTTTTAGATTTTTTTGACAGCAGACTATATGATAAGAACTTCTCAATCATATTTATTGTGCGTTTAATTCTCTCCCGAATGTTGCTTCAAGATACTTGAGTTTTTTCACCTCTTCGAAGGATAAATTTTCAATTTTTATATTTCCATTTCGTACAATTTCTGGTCACGAGACATAATTATATACTTTGTCTTTTCGGGATTTACTTCCAAAGCTACCACTTTCTGTGTTTTCCCTAATCGTTTGTGGATTTTCTCCTAACATATTCACGTCATCCGCATAGACAAGAAGCTGATGTAACCCGTTCAATTCCAAACTATCAGTGTTATCTTGAACTTCCCTAATGGTATATTCTAGAGTGAAGTTAAAAAGTAAAGGTGATAGTGCATCTCCTTGCTTTAGCCCGTAGTGAATTGAAAAAGCATCTGACAGAAACTGACCTATACGGACTCTGCTGTACGTTTCACTGAGACACATTTTAATTAATCGAACTAGTTTCTTCGGAATACCAACTTCTATAAGGTTACTACGATTATGATAATGATGGTGATACTGAAAATATTCATAATTTTCGTTTCCTTATTAGGTACACTTGCTCAGACTGATTTTAGTATTACTTAAATTAGATTTCACTTTTTGGAGCTTCACAACTCCCTCATTATGGTCTGTGTGACGACGCTGTGCATCCAGCTGTTCCGGTTTATGGACTTTGACACTCAATTGCGGACCTTGTCATTGTTATGCATTTGTCGGAAACTCGATTTGCATATTATCGACGTAATTTCGACAGATGTGTCATTCATAGTTCCCACAACTCCACGTTGAGTGAACGTTAGGGAATTCTGCTTTGTTTTGTTACCATGACTGCAATCACTGATACGATCATTAGATCAAAAGCGGTAGATTTCCTAACAGTTTCAACATGTTGGCACAACTGTAAAAACTCGAAACGTGATTGCAACAGAAATTGTCGGTTTTGCAATATGAGATATTCTACGGAGCACAGCAGTCCAATATCGGGCCCCAGCCTCAGCCCATTTCTGGTTTTTTTCGACACCTGACTTAATTTTGGGCGGACATGTTGTAAGGCTCGATTAACGTGGATTATCACAACGCCATATGTCCACATAAAACACAGAATACTACACTAATAATGACAAACATTCATTCCCTATACTGGGAATCAAATTCATTACCACAGTTTTCACGCAAAGTTAACGCTAATCTTCAACAATTGTGAACATCACGATACCGGTTTATTATTCGTTCGGTGGCGTTCTGTGGATGTAAGCTATAACACCATCTGATTAAGTCAGATGTGCACTTATTATGTGTGAATGCTTTTCCAGTGTTGGTACCAAGTATTACGCATGAAAGTGTGTTGTGTATGTTGTGGGCCTATACGCATTTTAATTTGTAAAACAGAAAAGCTCTCTTGCCATAGAGGTATGATCAGTGGACTTAAGGGAAAACTATGGTGAAATACACTATCTACCAAAAAGTAATTGGGCACTGTTTTTGCCTTTTTGGAACCTCGCGGTACTACATCTTGTTGCTATAACAGCAGCCACCCTGTCAGTCTTGCTCTACACTAATTTGTATAGGCTATCCACTGGAATGCGTCGCCATTCCTCTTGCAATTTGGCACTCAGTTGGACAATGAAAGTTGGCACCATGTTGCGGTGGCTATTATGTAGTTGTATGCAGACAATAATGTTCACCGGTTGAACTGGCCAGCATAGAGTCCTGATCTCAATCCCATTGAGCACATCTGGCAAGAATTGGACCGGCGATTGAGGTCTCGGTAAATGCGGCCAACTTCCCTTGCCCAACTGAGTGTCATGTTGCAAGAGGAACGGCGACGCATTCGAGTGAATATCCTACAAAAACTAGTGGAGAGCATGCCTGACTGGGTAGCTGCTGTTATAGCAACAAGAGGTGGTACCACGAGATTCCTAAAGGGGCAAAAACAGTGCCCAATTAATTTTTGGTTCATAGTGTATTTATATAATATAATTTAATTTAATGACAAGACATATATGGAATTAAGGCATTCACAAGAATTGGTTAACTTCAACATTGGATAAATCCATGGCTTAAGAAACAGAACACACGTTCAGTCCGATACTATTACGGAGAAATAAACATTTCAAGATGCATTTAAGGGCCTCTTCAGACGAGATCATTTTCTGAATCGCTGCAGGTTGTGAATGATGGATAAAAATGAGTGCTTTCACATACAGCCACGACCACAGAAGAGTGGCGTTGCAGACGGTCTGAGTAGTTGGCTTCGCCGCTGGTGGCGGCCACTAAAAGTTGCGCTTCCCGTCGCAATACCAGGAATTCAATTGCAGGTTTTACACGAGGCTGCAGCCACTATTCTAGTGGCGCATCTGCGGCGCTTAATTGGAGCGACAGTAGCGCTGCTATTCCTGATTTGTTTTATCTTGTCCAGTATCAATAAAACCAAGCCCTTTGAAATGAGGGTGAAGATTATAGGAGGGTTGTAAATTTTCAGGATTCCTTTCAAAACCTTGTTATTGTACAGACTACCGGAACTCAGTTTCTTGAACGACAAGCTCAGTGATGGAACTACACAGTACGAAGAGAGATATTTGGTTATTTTATTTTGTGATACAGAATGTATCAACTAGTCTCTTCCGCCACTGGATGGATGGACGGCATCGCTCCACTCTCCCCATCGCCATAACAACACAGACGAAGTAAGACATATATCCTTTCTCTCTCTTTTCACAGTGAGACAAGATTCATTACACAGGCTTTTAACGAACGAATGTTGGGCCACCAATTCCCTACGCCGCTGCCAGTGCCTCCACGATAATATACAGCTACTGTGCCAAGGTGTTTTTTTTTCTTTCGAATTTCATTACTAATTCCAGCCAGAAACTTTCAAATTGACTTCTTAGACATGCGAAAATACGAAATTATATATTTCGTCATCGTCCTGATGTAAATCATCAAATAAAGTATGGAATATACAGAGTGGAAGGGACTCTATTACAATAAATCACAGAAGTACTAGATCAAATCAATGCGAATAACTTTCATGAAATAAGTTTTTGATACGTCCAATAGTTTTAAGAATACGAAATTCTACGTATTTCAACGCTGCAAAAAGTAGCAGCACTCCTGGAGGTCATTGCTCCGCGGTGGAGGTGAGCGGAACTTCACTGCGCAAGACTTCTAGAGGAGTATGTAAACAAAAACGTCTCATCAGATACCTCTCGATCTAATTACTGTACATACGTAACACTTAATATATTACTGAATATTACTGTACACTTAATTTCTTTTCCACATTAATTTTTAATTTCTTCAAAGATTATAATTTAAATGAATATTGAGTTAGAACTACTGAGGAATAGTCGTTACCACAAGATTCAATCCCTCCTAGCATCGGCTAGGACTACCAAGTAGAGGAGGAGGTCCATGGTTTGTCCACAAATGGATCTACAAGGCGGATTCACAATTGATCCAACTGTAAGGATGGAAACGTACGAAAATCAAGCTACTGAGGTACATCAGGAAAAATGCGACATATACGACCCCACTATACCATATTATAAGGAAAAGTATTATCTAACGTCGATCAAAGTTATTGGATTACTGATTGGGTCTAGAGGGACCATCACAAAAAGATTCGCGCATTTTTGCAAGCAGTTTGGTCTAGGACAAATTCTTGTCACTGAAGTATCTCTGTCTGTAGTGAAGGGATCTAAAAAAATCCTAAGAAACCATCTCTACACTTAAATAGATTGATCTCTTTCCTATGGCGATCTGCTTAAGTTGGGTCTTGCAACTAGTGCTAAATAGACGACTGTGATCATCTGATAGCAAATACATGCTAGGAAATTTTATGTTTCTTCTGGAATTAATTATGTTTTGTTTAGTTGTTTTCAATTATTTATAATTAATTGTGTTATTTCCTTTTCTTTTCCTACCTTTCTTTTTTCCCCATTATAATTCTTTACCTACCATTTACTAAAAAAAAAAATACAACAATTTTTTGGTAAGCTTTGTCTTCTGGGCAGCCTTCACTTGGAGGAAGCTGAATAAAATTTATTCAAAATAACAAAATTGAATGAATCTTTAATTGAAATAATTTTGTTTTATATCAACGTACATTCTTTAGTATTTTGTCATTACGTAAAAAGCAAATAAATCAACAGATAATGTGAATATTAAATATACAGTTAAAGAAGTTAAAGCGTAACAAAGAATATTAAAAACCAAACAATTTGCGTAATTAATTCATTGAATACTTTGCGTTTTGATCTACAGTAGGCCTAATTGTTCGGATCGATTTCATCTATTACCTCTGTGAATTAATGTAATAGGTTCTGAGCCGAGCTCGACGCATCAGCGGATCATCTCGTCGACCACGTCACCGACAGAGTTCGCATCACTAGCATATCGCCCATATCGCCATCTTTTTCCCTTCCATTTTTGTTACCTAAATTCCTATTGGCCGGCTAGGATTTTGAAACAAATGAGAGAGAGAGAACCGAGGTTTCCTTTTTATCTTCAGTAGCAAAGCCTTTCACTTAGGAACTCAATCTCGTCCAGTTAAGTACACTCAGGAAGTCAACGTCGGGAACCATACGTCGACCAGTTAATACTTGGGGATTCAATGTTCTACAATTAATTTCATTCACGAATTCAATCGACACATATAAGGTTGTATTGAATGTATCATAGAGTAGTTAATTTATATTACGATCTTATTTGGTATCTGTTACACTTGATTACTATATATTTGCTGAATTGTTTATGAGAATATTCGCTTGTGGGAATGTCTTGGTTCGTGTTTCAGATTGTGTGAGGTTTCTAGTCGTGGCGAGTTACGTCGTATTGATGCATAGTATGTTAGAGAAAGTGAAGTGATTCCGTGATTTGATTTTGCGTGAGTATTAGGATACGCAGATATTGTGTGCTTACGTCGTGTTAAAGTTCCAAGATAGCCTGGCGGAATTGTGGATGACAGTTATTGGTTATATCGTAGTAAAGTCTGTGACGGTATGTTAAACTGTTTTCTTGATTGTTCGACTTTCTATTCCAAATTGATTACTACCTTCTAGATTATTCGACTTATAAGTCTGAGTGCATTCAATCCTAGTTTCTTATTTACGTGGGTACGTGAATTTGGAGGCACTATTGTTTTATATATACCTCTCTCTCTCTCTCTCTCTCTCTCTCTCTCTCTCGGGCATTATGTTCATTGTCATAGTACAGAGTTTTATAACATTTAGAGATTGTAATTAAGAATCAAGTTTTAATTAAGTATGTGCATTTTGATCAGGTGTGTGACTGTTTCACTTTGCGTTATTTCCCTGTAATGTATCGAGTCAATATCTTGAGCCTATTAGTTGCATTTTTATGGGAATTATTAAAATCTAATTGGGCATCCAGTGAGTGTTAGCGGGAACCGCTGGACATTCATGTTAAACTTTCATATGTTGTTTGAGATGTTGTGAGAATGTTCCAGCGGGGAAATATTTTTATAGGTCATGAACCTATTAATTTTGGAATTTGTCAATTAGATTGAGTTATGACTTTGGAAGTGTATTGGCCCATATTGTTCAAAGAGTAAAAGGTTCTGCAATTTATTCATTGTTGTATTTGAGATTAATTTAGTACATCATTTCTTTTCATTTAACCTCATAATTTCATGTTTGTTTCATTGAATCATTTATGTAAGTTATTTGTTATTTATTATTTGTTAATTATATGTTATTATAAATTCACACTACTTATTTTGTAAGTCTTCCACTGCGCACATCCCAATTATCCGATGCACCAACTTCATCTGGCGAGTAACATCCCGGTAATGAGAGGAGAGGTAATAGTTTAAAGAGGTCTTCCACCGACGCCTCAGTTCCCTTCCACCTTGTAGTCATCTATTCATTCTTTCCAAAACCAATATGGATAGATCCAAATGGTACGTCCATGTTCACTTGAAGACTGAAAATTTTTGTACAAAAATCTTTTGTATTAGACAGGACTTCAAACGTGCGTTTGCAGCACTACCAACAGGCCACTAAGTGGCCCCGAATGAAGGAGCCCTAAGAGATTGATTCCTCATCTGTTCACCACACCAATATAATTCGCGAAAGATCAGATATTTCATTTTCAAAAGTAATATTTCGTATTAATGAAACTACGGCATAGGAAAATATTGGAAAAAAAAAAAAAAAAAAGTTTTTAATATCCATTTTAAACTTTCCGTACGAATGGAAACGTAGCGTGCATCTTGTTGGAGAGCTTACTTCTGTGAATACATCTACCTTAATGAATTCCGAAGAGTTACACTTAATTACAAGTTTCCGCCGTGTATTCAACTAAAACCGAAAAGGAATGGTTGTGTCGAGGTTTGTGGACGTGGAGAGGAGCCATCTATCCAATGAAAACAGCTGCGTACTTTCATTCCACTCGCTTATAAGCATTCAAGAACGCTTCATTAGTATATTCCATTATGTTTAATTACTCTTCATCTGTTCTATATAAACTCCATGCTTCGTTAAACAACTGCAGTCATATGTACAGATACTCCTATTTGTAATAATAACAAAGAGCTATGTCTGGATTCAGCGCCAGGCTTCTAAACGTCTATAAAATAAGATAATTATATTTACATTTTGAACCAAAACTCTACCTCAAAATATTATGATACCGGTAGAAAGAAGAATAATTCTTAAATGAGTATTAATCCTTTCATTTTATGATACCGCCTTTTCTTTTCTTTCCGTCGCTTCTTTCTTAACTATATATTTGGGTATTTACTTCCTTTGTTTGTCTTTTATTTTCTTATTGTTTTTATTCCACTTTCTTTGCTTTCTTCCTGCTAATACACATTTTCTTTCTTTCTTCTTTAATTCCATTTTCGTTACTTTTTCATTTATTTCCATTTTTTATTATCTCTTTCATTTTGTTTTCATTACTTTCTTCCTTCGATTTCATATTTTCTTTTCTTCTTCCTTTAATTTCCTTTTCGTGACTTTCTTCCTTTAATTCCATTTTATCTTATCTCTTTCATTTCATTTTCGTTACTTTCTTCCTTCAATTTCATGTTTTCTTTTCTTCTTTCTTTATTTCTAATGTCGTTATTTTCTTCATTTTTTCCATCTTTTCTTTTCTTCTTTCTTTAATTTCATTTTCGTTACTTTCTTCCTTGTATTTCATTTTATTTTCTTCCTCTTTTAATTCAATTTTGGTTACTTTCTTCCTTGAATTTCATGTTTTCTTTTCTTCTTTCTTTAATTCCATTTCCTTCACTTTCTTCCGTCTATTCCATTTTTCTTTATTCCTCCTTTAATTCAATTAGGTTACTTTCTTTCTTCAATTCCGTGTTTTCCTTCCTTCTTACTTTAATTCATTCGATATTTTTCATGTAAAATTTCTACCTCGGGACTAGCAGTCGTATCGGTGAACAACTTCCAATCACTAAATTGTACACCAATATGCCTGAGTTAAATCCCAAATCTATCCGCAGTGCATATGAAGAGAAGGCATATGCCACTATTGATAGTGATTCGTCCATCGGATGGCCCCTTTGGTGCTATTCGACGGAAGAAGGTACGTGCCGGCACCGGGTTTCCCCTTTTCCCGTCCTCACCATCATCCTCACCCATTTCCTACACTACACTTACACGAACACTTACTCATACACTCACCTTAGTACACAACATAACTCTTCACAGATACTCATCATGCGTAACTTGGCCCGCCGAAGTGGTGTGCAACTTTAAAATGTATGTATGTATGTATGTATGTATGTATGTATGTATGTATGTATGTATGTATGTATGTATGTATGTATGTATGTATGTATGTATGTATGTATGTATTTATTCACTGCAAATGGGTATATACCCGGTGGCAGTGGTAACTAATTCCACTCAATAATGACAATAATAAACACAATTAATAAAAAAATACAATTAATAATAAATTAATAAAAATACTAATAATAATTAATAATAACAATAATAATAATAATAATAATAACAACAACAACAACGAGCATCCTAAATTAAATGAAGCAAGACCACTTAAAATAGCATTTAAAGTCAATCTAATTTGTATCTTAACCCTAAGTTCGAACTGAAACCCACGAGTATGATATGTTCATGCCTGCACAAGTACCTTTCAGCACTACACTCATTTCGCTGACATCTTACTCACTGCACTGGAACTACGACACATTTCACTGATTCTATACTGATTTCACTAACACTTCAAAACATTTCACTGTTCAAATACTTTGCACTGCCACTATAAATTATAAAGCTTCACTGGCAGAAACACACTTCACTTAGCCTACACAACACACTTCACTGACAACACATTTTACTGACACAACACACATCTTCACTGATACAACACTTCAACAACAAAATATCAATTAAACCCTTTAAATAGTGTGTCTATTATTAATCTGTAGCGCGGGAGCCTTAGGGAATGCATATCATTTCATTCCGGGTAGCACAATGGGCAGTTTCGAGCCTCTGTGCCTTCCCTAAAGGGGGACACCTATATTAGAATGGTTGACTTTAATCTTGCAAATATAGCATTGGACTATCAACTGAAAAGACGAAGAAACCAGACACGACTGTTAAAGAGCTGGCGTGAGGTTTGGAGTCGGAACAGACATTTATATATATGAATCATCATCATCATCACTGTATTATTCCTATATAAATTGAATAATGAATACTGAATATGAACGAAATCCGTCGAATTGTTTGGGAGACATCACTGTACAAAGTCAGAGAGCTGGAAAAAAAAAAAAAAAAAAAAAAAACTTTGTATCTTGGACGCTAAGACAAGTTTTCTTTTTCTATTTTTTTTTCTTTAAAAATTATGGGTATCCATTTTTTACAGCATCACAATGCCGTTTTTTTATCCTATGTACGAGAAGGAAGAAAATTATATTAATAGGCTACATTAAAGAGTTTATCTCCTTTAACATTAACATTGATAAAAATAATTGCTACAGAAATATAGGCCTACCAATAACAACAATTTAGGATTAAATTAATTTCTCAGAAATCCACACACAACTAGTTTTGAATAACATTTAATTACAAAATTACTGTTCGGATTATGTAAGCATTTGTACCTATCGCGTAGTCACACACCTTCGAGGACATAATGGGAAACAAAAATATTTAACATCAAAACCACGAAATGGACTTAAGTATCGCAACTCCCAGAACCCAGATGTTAAAGTAACTTTGTTATGAAATGTACGTTATGCACGATGTGCAGGTTCCTAGAGTTTTGCGTCCTGGTATTCATCCATCTTTTTAATAAAATCGACAAAAAAAGGCATCCCACCTCTCGCAGTAAAATTTCTGGCGAACCAATAACTTTCCTTCCGTGGTGTTGGCAGCTCGTGAAAAACTCACAGTCCGAAGGAAAGCTGTAAAAGGAACTGAGTAGCGTGCAAAAGCGGACTATGAGTATTATGGCTTTTGCATAATTTCTAAATTGCGTGTTAAGACATGCAAACACAGGGCTATCCATAAGTCTGTGAAACATTTTAAAGTTTAATAACAAATAAAGTACGCAACAGATCATGCTAATTGATTTTTTTTATTTTATTAGGTTATTTTACGACGCTGTATCAACATCTCAGGTTATTTAGCGTCTGAATGATGTGAAGGTGATAATGTCGGTGAAATGAGTCCGGGGTCCAACACCGAAAGTTACCCAGCATTTGCTCGTGTAGGGTTGAGGGAAAACCCCGAAAGAAACCTCAACCAGGTAACTTGCCCCGACCGGGATTCGAACCCGGGCCACCTGGTTTCGCGGCCAGACGCGCTGACCGTTACTCCACAGGTGTGGACCTGCTAATTGACATGCCGATAGAGAGAGAAACTCTCCAAGTTTTTTTTTAATAAGAAAAGCCCGCGCGTAGTTACAATAATTTATCACTAGGTCGCAGTAGTTATCAATAGTAGCAAAATGGCGTTTACTAAACATGAGCAATAGTTTTGTGTATTGGAATATAAAAGGAGCTCGTCAAAGATTTGAAGTAGACGATTTCGCTGACTTGCTTATCTTTAGCGACAAAGCAACTCTTAATCTCTCTCCATATGTGCACAATGTGCGCATATGGAGGACTGAAAATCCCAGCGCAGTCATA
Organism: Periplaneta americana; assembly: GCF_040183065.1. Classification (NCBI taxonomy): domain Eukaryota; kingdom Metazoa; phylum Arthropoda; class Insecta; order Blattodea; family Blattidae; genus Periplaneta; species Periplaneta americana. The sequence goes on from NC_091118.1 coordinate 144,541,027, forward strand.
GAGCATGTGCGAAACTCACCTTAGATCAATGTCTCCTATGCGATTTCGAAAGAGAAGATGCATGAGCCACTTTTCTTTGTAGAGCCTATCGTCACTGGGATGATTTATTTGGACATGATACAAAACTGACTGATGTCTCAGCTGAATGAAGACAGCAACAATTGCATCTTTCAGCAAGATATGTGGGACACCCATCTTGCTGAAAGATGCAATTACTATCACAACGTGCGAGAGTTTCTAAATCAAAATTTGCCACAGAGCTGGATCGGACGCACAGGATGAGATGACGCTTTAATGAAGTGGCCACCTCAATCACCGGATTTAACTAAGTGTAATTTTTTTCTTGTGGTGGTTTGTGAAGGATATTGTCTGTGTCTCCGCTCCCCGCTGATATGCAGGAACTTTGCCACAGGATTACAGCTACCGTGGCACTAGTCAACCATGACATATAATGTCGTGAGATGGATTACCGCATGGATGTATGCCGCATTAGCAAATGTGGACACATTGAGCATCTGTGAGGTATGTAACAAAACTTGGAGAGTTTCTCTTTATTTTAGTGTAAAATAATTTGTTATCCATTGTGTAATTTAGTAGTTATGAATGTTTAAAATGGTTCACTGAATTATGAATAATCCTGTATAATTATACTAGCTTTCGATACTGTTGCTTTCTATTATTATGATGGTGTTTTATTGCAGTGATTGTTATAAAAGTAGCAATAGTAACAGTAGCAATAACACTAGTAGGAATAGTCGTTTTATTAGTACGTTTTGATGGTTTCGTGGTACTAGTGTTAGTGATAGTGAAGGTTTCTTATTGTGATGTTGTTGGTGGTTGCTGCATTGACGCCCTTGCTTAAGCGCGAATGGCTTGTGGTATTCTGGGCGGCTAAAAAGCCGCACACTTCATGAACTAACAAGTAAGTCACATGAAAAGAGATGTAATGATTTCTTTGTTGTAATTCTTGTAATGGTTTTTTCTGATTCGATAGCATAATTACTTTCAATGTGATGTATAACTTTTTTTTATTGTGGTGATTGTTATTGTACTGAATTTTATTGATTGTACATATTATTATTATTATTATTATTATTATTAGTAGTAGTAGTAGTAGTAGTAGTAGCAGTGCTAGTAGTAGCCTAATACTAGTATGGTAGTACAGCTAGTAGTAAAAGTTTTAGCCTAAGTAGTATTACTACTAGCAGAAGTAGTAGCGTCATTAATAGAAACAGCAGTTTCAGTAGTAGTAGTAAAAGAAGCAGTAATAGTAGAAATAGTAGTGGTAATATAATATCGTCCACACCTGTGGAGTAACGGTTAGCGCGTCTGAACGCGAACGGGTTCCAATCCCGGTCGGGGCAAATTACCTAGTTGAGGTTTTTTCCGAGATTTTCTTTCAACACAATATGAGCAAATGCTAAATAACTATAGGTTATGGATTCCGGACTTATTTCACCGGCATCACTTTCATTCCATTCAGACGCTGAATAACCTGAGATGTAGATACAGCGTCGTAAAATAACCCACCAAAAATACGATAATATCAGTTCATGTTTCTGCTTTATCAAACTTCTGCCTCTTTCAAGTTGAAGATATGTTTTCTTTCCACCTCTTCTGCAGTTAGCTTCGATGTGTTGAAGTTTTAAAACTGTAGGTAAATTAACTTCGGAATGCTCTCCTGGTATCCCTAATTGTGAATTATTCAGTTTACTATAAATAAGTCTTTAAAGTGGTTTCGATTTTCAATTATTATTTTATTAATGTTTCATTTCCCACCTAATTTTCAGCAACATATTAATGATATCAATAATACCATTTCTGCCACATTAAAGTACTGTACTGAACACGATGAGAAAACACACAGAGTTTAAGTTATATGTCACTGTTGCTCTTTCTATATGAGCCTCAGAGTGACGGACAATAGCCAGAGATGGGTTATCTTTATTAAAGTGAGGGAAAGAAGGAAGAGAGGGCAACCGATGTCTCAGGGAGGAAGTGAGTAAGAAAATCGGGGTGTGGACCTCATCTCAGAAAAGAAAGCTATCAAATTACGTCTATTATATACACCCTCAACAGAATCTTCTCTGGATAAAGGCGAGCAATTTATTTCTGCGTCGAGTTTTAATGAACCTCCAATACTACAAGAACGTTCCACTGAATGCGGTTCAGGAGTTTGTAATGCTATAGCTTCTGGTAGAAACACGGACGAAAAATATAGCATGCCGGTATACAGACGAGTCGGTCAATTTTTGAATGAATGAGTGAACTGGAAGAGAATAGATCAATATGTGAGGGAACACGGCAGAATTTATACATGGACTAGAATTACAAAAAGGAAAGTATCTTATAGTTCGTGTATAGATTAAGTCTTCATAGAGGGTGTTTCAAAAATAGAAGGCATAATTTCAGGTATGTATTCCCCATATGTAGACAATACAAAAAGTTCATTACAACATGTGCCCGGAAATGCTTGGTTTCCGAGTTATGGTCTTCAAAACAGTGATAATCACCAGAATGTTTTTCTTCCTGCAGAAAGGTGCCATGACAGATTATATTAACAGAGGACACTCTGACAGTTAATTCCGAGGCGAAGGGTACATTGAGTGTTGTGTTTGGCGTTATACCTTGCGACATGTACTCAAACCAGGAGCTGGCAGAAGTGCACTTCATATACGGTAAGGCGGGCGGCAATGCTGCGCTGGCTCGTCGTTTCTACCAGGAGAGGCATCCTGATCGATGGATAGGTAGAGGTGGCCCAGTTGCTTGGCCTCCACACTCACCTGATTTGAACCTTATCGATTTCTACACCCGAAAAAGCAAGAAGCGAATTTAAGATACATTTTCAATAAATATACATTGAAATTTAGACGAAAAATAACATAGCAAAAATATGTAGAATATAGTGATGTATAGGGCTAAGATTTTGATGAAATTGCACCTTTTTTCTAGTAAGCCAGAAATATAGCTGCTTTAGTATTTATATGTTATGTGATAAACTGAATGTTTTAAGACATATTTGTTAGGACATTTTTTTTGCATTTTTTGCCTGTTTCAACTCATAAGAGCATCTTTTGTTTTATTTGGTAATTTTTTAGGCATTTTCATTTAATTTAGGCCATAAATCCCCATTATTAATGTAAAATAATGTTTATATCCTTCGATATTTTCCATACATATTTTGTCCATTAATACCCATTATTTTGTATAATATTTGACTAGTTTTTCTACACAAATATTGCCATTTTAACGTGGTACACCCCATGTAATGGATCAGTCCAATACCCCTTCAATATAGATTCCTTTACACCTGCTAATTCCGGATAAGAGTGGCGTTATAGTGGACTACTTGGAAACTAAATCAGGTAAAATAATTAATTAAAGTGTACTGCTTAGAAAAAAATTATGTAAAATAAAATAAACGAATTTAATTTAATTACTAGTCTAAATATTAAGTAGTACAAAACCTCTTTTCCTACGAAGCTAATTATGTAAGATCAATTTTTAGGGCATTTTAAGGGCATTTTTGAAAGATTTTTAGGTCATAAATGCATTGTTTTTAGGACATTTTTTTCATGATTTATAGGTGATCAAAATCCTAGCCCTAGTGATGTAAAAACTACTGCTGAAATACGATTATGTATATCAGAGTTTCCAATGCGCGAAAATTACAACAGCGGACGAAGTGGGCCGGCACTCAGTGGGTAATTTGAAATAGGTCGTGGAGCATTAGAAAACACGATACCTACTTTACTCTCTTTCAGACGGGGAAATATATAGAACACGAAAGTATATATTTCTGTTTGCGGAGAAATACAAGAATTTTGCTTTAAAGCAATAAAGGAAGGCATTTCCATGCAAAAGATAGCAAAGAGACATGGCGTTCAATATGATCCTCTTGAATCTCAAATAAAGTAAAATTGAAAAATGAGGAGAATAAGCAATGTTACCAAGTAAGGACGAGAAACGACCGGAAAATCTAATCATTACAAATGTAACTTTTCATTCTGCAAAGAAATTTTAAAATGCTACATTTGTTCGGATCAAATTTCTGCACATTTAAAGAATAAAACTAATCTTTTAAGATGCGGAGGAGAGAGTGATGTGCGGAAAGCAACAAGAAGCTATCGCACTTATCCTTTCCAAGAAAAACTGCAAACATGGAATGACGAGTCTTTCCACGGTAAAAGATTCCGGACTTTGTTTACATTTCATTTTCTCATTTTTTGCCTCTCTCCATTTCGTCATTTTTCCTTCAATTTACTTTCTAGACACTGATTCTCTTCGTCTTGGAGCATTTCTGTGCTTATTTACTTCGAAAATGCAGAAAAGATAATGCAAGACAGGATTTGGAAGGAGTGCTTATTGATTGAAATCCTCGAAATAAGTAGGTACAAATGCTACATTCAGGATGGAATGAGAGATTATCCATTTATTTGTAAGAATAACAATACTTGTGATTACGGCTAAAAGAGCACAATTAAAATCTTCCTAACGACTACCATTTCTTGGGTATTCTTATTTAATCTTAAAAACAAATTAACGCAGCACCTACGAGGATGGAGGACTCCCGATTATCGGAATCGGAGATGGTACGACTTTACAACTAGCAAAGGGGAAGAAGTTTGAAAAGGCGTTCCTTATTTTTGGTTACAAGACCAATATTTTTGTTAAATTATTAAAACTAATGATAATTATTTTTTATGATTTTTTGTGCTGTTCGAGTTTTTTCCTCTAATCGTCGGTCGATCGATGAAACTATGGAAAAAGTCGGAACGGGTCAAAGGCCATAAGGGGACAAGTAGAATAGCTTCTGAACTGTAAATTTTAGGGGGAAAATGATATAATATTTTATTTAAATCAGAATGAACCACAATGCCATATAAAATTCACGGCAAAAGCAAGTAGATTTCTTGATTATTATTTTCCTAGTAAATTACAAACATAGACTTACTTACTTACTGGCTTTTAAGGAACCCGGAGGTTCATTGCCGCCCTCACATAAGCCCGCTATTGGTCCCTATCCTGAGCAAGATTAATCAAGTCTCTACCATCATATCCCACCTCCCTCAAATCCATTTTAATATTATCTTCCCACCTACGTCTCGGCCTCCCCAAAGGTCTTTTTCTCTCCGGCCTCTCAACTAACACTCTATATGCATTTCTGGATTCGCCTATACGTGCTACATGCCCTGCCCATCTCAAATGTCTGGATTTAATTTTCCTAATTATATCAGGTGTAGAATACAATGTGTGCAGTTCTGTGTTGTGTAACTTTCTCCATTCTTCTGTAACTTCATCCCTCTTAGCCCCAAATATTTTCCTAAGAACCTTATTCTCAAACACCCTTAACCTAAGTTCCTCTCTCAAAGTAAGACTCCAAGTTTCACAACCATAAAGAACAACCGGTAATATAACTAACTTTTAGGTTTTTTGATAGAAGACTAGCTGACAAAAGCTTCTCAACCGAATAATAACAGGCATTTCCCATATTTATTCTGTGTTTAATTTCCTCCCGAGTATCATTTATATTTGTTAGTGTTGCTCCCAGGTATTTGAATTTTTCCACCTCTTCAAAATAAACATAGACACAGATATAAAATTATAAATCGGTTCGTCATTATAAAAAATGCATACGGTTTCATTCCACCTTGTGTAATAATGAAGAAAATTGTAAAAATTTATTTATAAGCATTTAATTTTATTTGTTTATTTAACTAGCTAGCTAGTGAGTACAAATAAGAATTATAAAACAAAAATGTTTTTAGCCACTTCCGTAAGAGCCATGCTCGTGTACGGTGTGGTCTTAGCCAATAATATAACGTAAAATTTACAAAGACAGTTTGATAAATACAGTAATTAGCTTAATTCAAACCGATAAATAACACACAAGAGCAAAAAAAAAAAAAAAAAAAAAAAAAAAAAAAAAAAAGAAGAAGAAGAAAGAGAGAAAAGCACATTTAATATAAATTGACAATCAGACAGAAGCCAGTGATATTCAATAAAAGACATGAATATAGTCGACAGAAATAAAAGGTAAAAAAAAAAATTGTTAATATTATATATCAGAATAATTTTATAAATATGAACTCCTTTCATACGTGGAACCATGTATCTTTATTCGATCGATGTGGCTCCCTGCTTTAGGAAGAAAAAATGTAGACTCATTTTTACTTGTGCCTAAGAACTCTTGTAAAACTTGGTAGCTGCCAGCTTTGCAATAACGGGGCTTATTGCGTCCGGCAGGGCCATCTTGACTGGAGGAATTCTCATGCCGCGAGAATACTGAAATAGTTCTTCCACTGAGACCCGCAGACGTCTCTCCAAGACGTTCCCGCTGCACAATAAACACTCCACTACCAGCTGAAATCCCGACTGATACACCACAGGGTTATAAAATGATTACTATGAGAGCCCACTTTCCCTCTTCTCTTGTCCTTCTCTACAGTGTGTTTATTACTCTTCTCCGTAACAGTTACAGCTTATTTGTGCTCATTAAGCCCCGGATATTTATGTAATATCAAAGTGCGAAGTATGTACATAAAATGTAGTAAATATAGGGGAAAAAACATACAAATGATACATCAGGTTTTGACATAATTTAATAATAATTTATTTATTTATTTAATCTGGCAGAGCTAAAGCCAGTAGGCCTTCTCTTCCGCTCAGCCAGACTCTAATTCTAATTAAATACATTTGCTTACATAGTTATTACATTAATATCTAGATCATAAAACAACATGAAAGTAAATAATGAAAACTGGATAACTAATGTTAGTGTGACGATAATAAACATGGGTAAGAAATAGTTATAATAATAATAATAATAATAATAATAATAATAATAATAATAATAATAATAATAATAGTAATGAGATAATTTAGATATTTATCTGTGATATATACATATAACCATTAAACATTGAGAAACCTGAAACAGCTATTATAGTTAACAAGAATTGTTAGAAAAATATCTCGTTAGGCTATTCTTAAATTGGTTTGATGTCTGACAGTCCCTGACATTACTCGGTAGGGAATTCCAAAGTCGAGGAACAGCCACAGTGAAAGAAGATGAATATGAGGATGTTCGGTGGGAGGGAATGGATAATATTGAGGAGTGTTGTGATCGTGTGTCTAGGTTATGATGGGTGGATAAATTTTGAAAACGAGACGCAAGATAGACAGGAGTGGAGAAATGCAATATGTGAAAGAGAAGTGAAAGACAGTGCCGAAGTAACGCTTAGGTCAGTAAGCAGAATATCACAGTAATCGAAATGGGGCATCACGAGCGTTTGCACTAACATTTTTTTCATGGAAAAGGGTAGAAAATTCTTCAATCGTCTCGTATAGCTTAAAATTTATAATGTCCACCCATTTGTACTCATAGCCAATAGAAAGAGCATATTCTTAAATTTGGTATCTCTCATTTAAGTTTAATTCTAACTCTTCAGTGACTCACTAGTGGCGGTTGGTAAAATGGTGACTGATCAACAGAAAGCATTTGTGTTTTGGAACATAAGAGTACTCAATCCATTATCACTGTGCAGCGTGCGTTCCGGAGACAGTATAGAGGAGACCCACCAACCCACCAGAGCATTCTGCACACATCGTGGGATCCTGTCCGCATGGCGAAGCTCTGCGAAACGCTAGACACCACCAAGTACGATCAATTATAGCCACTGCCCTTAACCCTTTCTAACCCAAATTAAATTTACAAGCAATCCATGTTGAAACAAATAGCTGTATTAGGACCAATTCAGTGACCAAGTTACGGGAGTGGCAACATTTGAAACAAAACTATATTGATGAAAATGTATTGAAATAGAAGTTATCCAGCAAAATTTACCTTCATATGTAACACACAAGTATATAAATGCTATAAAGTTAATTATTGCCATATGGTATCTATAGGTAAGAAAGGGTTAAAGATGCCGATTACAACACCTTTGAAGAAGTACATGGTCTCTCCGTCACTGGCAGTACACGGCGCATAGATATAATAGCTTTCAAGGAATCTACAAGATCTGGATACATAATTGATCCCACTGTGCGTTTCGAAACGGATGAGGAACAGCCAGCAGAAGTGGATAATGAAAAAAAGAATATCTACAATCCCACCATTCCCTATTACCTCAAAAAATACTAGCTAAAAGAGCTTGAAGTAATCGGACTTCTGGTTGGAGCAAGAGGTACCGCTACTCTCTTCATGAAAGATGTGTTTAAGAGGCTTGGAATACCTACATCTATTATTCCGATTGTAACCTTAGCTGCATTGAAAGGATCAATTGTTCTCCTGAAGAATCACCTATATTCGAAATCAAACTAAGTTCAGTAGCATTCTATACTTTTTTGTAGCACTTACCTTTCTAAAAATAGGTATATTTCCACTAATCTCAAAAAAATTATTTGCAGCTATGTATTTGTAAGAATTTCATTGTTAAAACAAAATTAATGGTTTTTCACGAACTTGTAAAAATGTCTATGGTTAAGTAGTCTACTCTTTGTCCCTTGTGGCAGCTCACGAATGGTGAGAAGATATATAAATTTAAAAAACAACAGCTAAAAGACAAAGGGTGCTTGTGTAAAAGAAAAAGCTTAGGACGACCAGGTGTTTCAGCTGAAAATCCACGTGTTACAGTGGAAATTGAAAGAGATTCTCCAAATTGAATGTTTTCTGTGCTGTCTCAAGGAGCATGGTTTACGGATCCTACATATTTGCTGAGAATACCGTGACGGGTGCGACATACCTACAAATGTTGCAAGACTGGTTGTTTCGTCAACCGACAAATAACAACCCAAACTTCATCTTCCAGCAAGACGGAGCTCCATCTCATTGGCATAGAGAACTGCGTCGATATCTGAACGAGGAACTTCCGAACCGGTGGATTGGGCGATGTGCTCAAGATGATTTGGCACTCCTCAGGTGGCCTCCACGGTCTCCTGACCTCACAGTTTGTGATTTTTTTCTTTGGAGGTACGTGAAAGAGAATGTTTACATGCCATCTATGCCGACAACATTGGCTGAACTCCGAGATGGCATCACTGCTGCGCTCAGGCACATCGATAATGACATGCTCCAACGTGTATGGGTCGAACTGGATTACCGCATAGATGTGTGTCGGGTAACACGAGGAGGGCACATAGAACATTTATAATGATATGTACAGAACTTGAAAATGTGCTCTTTCGATTGACTATTAGTACAAATGGATGGACATTATACATTTGAAGATATACAATGTCAAAACTCGATGAATCATTTGTGTACACTGTGTATGTAATGTTAATAAAATATGTAATTTTAAATCACTATTTATTTATGCATTAAATTCACAAAAATGTCGTCACAATTTAACTGTCAGTTGAAGTGGGATGATATGCCTTGGAAAGTCGATTTGTCATTTCCACCTCATTGCATAGCTTGCAAATACAACTTGTCTCTGCCACAATCTATGCTTTTTCTTCGGAAGCAAAAGTGGGAGGTTTACGAAAAAGTGCACTGCTTGACTGAGAATGGGTCAACAAGAAGAGCAGACATTATAGCCATCGATCCCCGGAATCAAAGAAGCCTCATTCTTGATCCCACTGTCCGTTTTGAGAAGGATGATCAAGAAGCCAATAACGTTAACGATGAAAAGAAGTCTATTTACAATCCATGTATTCCTCACTTCAGTGAGAGGTATAAAATGAATATTAATACATGGGAAGTGAAAGGACTTCTTTTTGGCGCTAGGGGAACTTCATGTAAGTTAACTAAAACCATTCTCCTTTCTCTTAAATTTTCTAATGAGAGCATTAACAAAATTTGTCTAATGGTATTGAGAGATTCATTATACATTTTACACAATCACTTGTATAACACTACGTTATAGACTATATATATATATATATATATATATATATATATATATATATATATATATATATATATATATATATTTAACTTCATTTCATTACTCTTCAATGTACTTTCATCTCATGTTTCTCCGAAATAAAATTGTACTTTATTTTTAAATTATCATTGTTCCCTATTCTCTCCGCAATCATATTGTATTTTTAATTTAACCTATGCTTTGCATTCTGGACCCTAGTCGTCAGCCGTAGATGTCGGCCAGATGTCCCAGATTGTGGAATTTGTGTGTGTCAGTTTGTAACGAAGTTGTAACCTGACCATCCCAGATTCCGAGAAAGCATTAGTGCAAATGTATAGATTGGAGGCACTCCTGACTACTGTGTTTTACAAACAAGGGGTTGGAATCCCCAGTTTTATGTTTATTTCTATTTTTAAAAGAACTATTCTCTTTAGCAAACTTTAAAATTGAAGTATTTTGTATAATTGCGAACAGAACATAACGACGTCAGTTCCGGGCCCTCCTTCTTTACCAGCATAGTGTACTATAATAAGAAAAAAGGCGTCCCTTCTGGCGGTGTTATGTGACAGGGACGTTAAGATTCATTCTGCAAGTGTACGTGAAAGAAAATACTACGAAAAATAAAACGAATTTAATAAAAAATATTAAAACTCAATATTTGCCTAGATATGTACAAAAATGTTACATTCTTTACATAATATGTAAAATATGTAATATTACTAAGAATATGTAAGAAATATGTGAAATGAAACTCAACTATAACCATATCAGAACCACAAATCGCCGACATTTATCATTTTCAGTAGTCTACAAGTAAAGGGATGCAATATGTAATCTAATTACATAAGAATCCGGGTCCTAGTTCTCATCATATCAAATTCTCTCCCTCATTCATTTGTATTTGATATGCACCTTCATTTTTGTCTCAAACCTCATAATTTCTCCTTTATTATTTCTTTGTTTTGCAAGAGGTAAAGGTTGGTGTTAAACCTTCGTTATAAACAATAGCAAAGGCGATTACCATGGTATTTGGAAAGAGTAGGCTATGTTGTTTGATAGTTACTCAATGTTTAGAGATAAAAAGTTTAGTCGATCCTATATTGTCATTTTTTAAAGAAATTATGTCAAATAAAAAAACGTTCACAAAATTGGTCATCCGTCGGTGATAAATACAGCCCAGTGTTTGGTCACATTGAACTACAAGTTTAGTGAACACATACCTACGCCATGGATGAATATATAATAGGATGCGTAACTTACAAGCTAGAGGCGCTAATGTAGAAATTGATCTCCTGTCATCTGTTATTTTAAGGAGAACTAATTACTCCATGCATCCAGCAGTGCACCATGTGACGAAATGTTTAACTGTGTGCATAGAATATCCTCTGCCCCCAATTCTCGAGACCAGCCACCTGTATGTATGCCACTTAATTTAAAATAAAACATTAACATTTTTATTTCTCAAATCATCTTCCACTGTTTGCATTGGAGACAACGGGAGATAAAAGAGAGGATCTATTTTACACTACATTCTAATACAACTAATTAAAATACAAACAAAAAGGGACAGAAAAGAAAACAAAAGATTGGATAATTGAAATTGTATTCTTTGGGTATTTAGTGTACAGTATACTGGAAAAGTCTGCAAAAACTACTTAGATAGTTGAAATTATTAATTACTATCTACTACTTTAAAATACATTCAACAACACTATTTTTACAAGGTCCATAAACATCACTGATTAACTTACACTGCTTATACTGTACATATACGTATCACTTATATCCACTTCTTTGCAAGTTTCTGTCTTCCATCTTGTGAATCTTGTCTTCTCAACCAACGGTTTCTAATGAATAAGTGGAGAACTCTGGTGGACCTACCCTTTACGTTGTTCTAATGTTCACCACCTACGACACCGGGAACTGGTCTTATTATTTGTCCGTAAAACTAAGATGGTGCTGGCCACAATTTCGCATCTTATTATATTCATCCAACCCTTCGCTCTCCACTGTTTTGAGCAACGAACGATGCGGCAGAGTTCAAACTACTAGGCATGTAAGCCTACAAACTTGTACAGTCAGCTAACGAAAGAAATTAGTGTGCGCATATGCAAAACACTGTTTTAGGAAATGATGGTTCTTTATATTGTAAGAAAATCATACATGATTATTCATAATTTTAAAAATGAAATAGGCCTACATATAGTAAATTATAATTCACGAAAGTGAAAAACTGTAACCCCTGTTCAAACATAAAAGCACTAAATTTTACGACGGTGATATTTAGCAGTCCTCTTTACATTCATTACGCATAAAATGAATGACTATGTAGGCTACATTTTACAATTTTCCTGCAAATTATTCTCCTCCATTCGGATAAGTAACGACTGTATTTCGGGAAACTTCTTTCAATGCATACATAAAATGTGATACATCGACGTGTGTATTGGTATGATTCTCTTCCACCAAAACATGCAAACTTTTGCTAATACTGTAATCGAGTCAGGTGAGGTGAGGTCGGTCGTGTGTTTATGATGTGGTTGTATCTTTAAATTTCCTGTACAGGTCGGCAAAAAACAGTTTCAACCACACTAATAATTCGACACCTAACCACGATACCATATGTAATCTTTTTTTTTATTATCTTCTGCGCTGACTATACCAAACGTGCCGTGTGCGAGTGGTATCATCTATATCGCAAAGAACAGATAACCTGTTTTCTTCACTCGGTGACCAAACGCTGGTCTTTAGTGATAAAGTACCTAGTTCTGAGAGGAATGTCCGAAAAGAAAATATATGTGGATATCTTGGATACATTCAGGAATCGCTGTCCTTCGTACGCCACCACAGGAAAGTATAAGTTTGTGGAATTTATGAGCGAAAGAACGGAGTTCAAAAGTCAACACCATGTTGGAAGACCTGTTCTTGTCATTACAGAAAATATCGATGCCGCATATGACATGATTTTGATTTTTTCATGCATTCTATCTGTTTTTCTTTCGTTCGTTAATTCTTTCGCTCTTTCTTTATACCCGCCTTTTGTTTGTTCATTTCTTAACTCTTCTTTTGTCTGTTCACTCTATCACTATGTCTTTGGTTTGTTCATTCTTTCACTCTTTCTTTTGTTCATTCCTTCTCTTTCTTTCGTTCACTTTTTCACTTTTTATTTCGATCATTCTACCTTTCTTTCTTTGTTTCGTTTATTCTTTCACTCACTCTTCATTCTTTTACTCTCTCTTTCGTCCATTCATTCTATCGCTATTTCGTTCTTTCATTCTTTCACTCTTTCTTTCATCCACTTCTCGCTCTTTCTCCGTTCATTCTATCTTTTTTTCTTTTGTTCGTTCATTCTTTCGCTCTTGCTTTCATTTGTTCTACATATCTCCCTTCCGTTCGTTGATTCATTCTCTCTTTCTTTCGTCCATTCATTCTCTCTTTCTTTCGTCCATTCGCTCTTGCTTTCGTCTATTAATTATATTGCTGTTTCTTTCGTTTGTTCGTTCTTTCGCTCTTTCTTTCATTCGTACTTCATTTCTCCTTTTCGTTTGTTCATTCGTTTACTCTCTCTTTCGTTCATTCACTCTTTTTTCGTCCATTCACATTATCGCCATTTCTTTTGTTCGTTCATTCTTTCGCTTTTTATTTATATTTTAGTATATTTTTTATTGTGTCGTTTCTTTAGTTATAGTTTCAGACGGAGATTCGTCAGTTCATTCGTCCATTCGTTCATTAATTTACCAGTTCATTAATTTGTTCCTGTGTTCGTCCCTACATTCGTTGCGAAATTTATTGTTCACCCACTCGTTCATCCATTCACTCATTAATCCGTCCGTCCATCCATCCATCCATTCATCCAGCCACTCATCCATCCATTCACTCATCCATTCATCTACCCTCTCACCCACCCACCCATCCATCCACTCGCCCATCCATCCATCCATCTATCCACGCACTCACTCATCCATCCATCCATCCATCCTTCCATCCATTCATCCATCCATCCATCCATCCATCCATCCATCCATCCATCCATCCATCCACGCACTCACTCACCCATCCATCCATCCACGCACTCACTCACTCATCCATCCATCCATCCATCCATCCATCCATCCATTTAACCTTTTTTTCAGCTCTCAATTATGAACTTCTTCCTTTCTTTTCTATAGTGGTAGTCGTTCTATACAGTTCTCTCTAGCTTCTCTGCCCAGGTGCCAGCATCAGCAGATCTCAGATAAAACTTCACCAAAGCAGAGAACCAGTTGCGCTTTTATTTTATATAACAACCCTGTCCCGTGCGCATGAGAGAGCCTATTTGAGGAACTGATAGAATTTCCGAGTTTCAGCGTCCCTGTTTTTCATAGGATAAGTCTTCATGTAGGTGGTGGAGATGTAGGCGGGAGAAGCCCAAATTGCCACCCCTTTCAGCTCAAGATGAGGCTGTGTTACATAGGGATCGATTCTCTGCAACATACATTCCGACATCTTTCCTCAACGGTTTTAACACAGCTGCACTTTGAAAACATCCCACACCAGACTATTTTGTTTTTGTTCATATTTTCCAGCCATTTTCTTAGAGCATATGTCTAAGATTAACCAACATAGTGGTTGATACAGAGTCGTTAAATAGCCAAACAAAAAAAAAATGAAATAACAACGCACAGTGAGCGCAAAAAGATAAAAGTAAGATATGTAAGTATTTTCGTTTAACAAGTTTCAAGAAATTCCAAAATCACAAATATTTCATATTTCACATACCTGAGTAGCTCAAATTGTATATTTTTGTGGAACCACTTCACATATCTGGTACTGTATTTGGTTCGGAGGCAGTGTAACTGCATGTCTCTTGAGCTGGGTGTGTAACTCAGAACGAAACGGGATTCAGAAAGGTGATAATTTTTCGTTCCAAGCTATTGGCTCGGCAGTCAAGTGTGACAGCATGGCCATCTCCACTAAGTTTGCGTGGGTACGTAAAAGAAGGATTATGGCTGAGCTTTCGAAGTGTCCGCTCGATCCCTCAGCAGTTCATAGGGCTGCCCGCCGGGAAAGAAGATAGATAGTGTGCGGCGGGAGAGTCTATTCACCAAGGGGTATACACTACCTTCTGCACTTGTCTCGTTAAGTTGAATTTATTATTGGAAATGTTCTGACGAAATTTCGTGCAAAAATTAAACAGAGATTTTATATATTCTATTAAGCGAAGATAATTAAGTATCTTTATTGTCGTTTGATTCATATTTTTTATTAAATTTCTCATTATAGATGTAGCCAAAATATGTAACAAGACAAGACAGGGATTCCTTTATCTTTTCATTTCGCATCTCTTTCAACCATACTGTTATGATTTTATTTAGCGTTTCTACTTTTTTCATTATATGCTTCTCTCTAGTTACTTCTTTCTCTCTTTCTTCCTTCCTTGTTTACGTCTTTCTCCTTTTCTTCCCCTTTCTTCCATTTTTTTTCAAATTTCCTACTTCTTTTTCTTATCATTTTACCAGTGATATCTGGAATATTTTCCATCTGCTTAATAATGATAAATATTAATAATTTTATTACGTATATTTCATTTACTATTAATAAATAAAATCGGATATGATTTCATAATATATAGTAATTTTTATTTATATACCTGCTCGTTTATTTATATTTATTTCTTCTAAACTGTTGGGAGGAGTGTTCATATACCGTATCTAGTTAACTTATCCGGGAATGATGCATACAAGCTGTAATATCTTTAGTACAAAAATGTAATGGGTATCTATAATTAAGACATGTAGACTGTACTTAAAAAGTTTAAAATTTGTAGGCAAAAGGGCACTAAAACATTCAAAACAGGCACTAAAATGGGAACTAAAAATAAAAATGTATATGTGTATATAAACGATATTTTCACGTATTATCAACATCATCATCATTGGCTCAACAGCCCAAAGCGGGCCACAGCCTCCCTCAAAACTGATTTCCAGGCGTGGCGACCTGCCATAAATTCCTGATCCCCAACCGTTTCACATCCTCTTCGATCCCATCCATCCATCTCAGTTCTCGGTCTCCCAAAATTTCTTCTATTCTCCACTCTGCTTTCTATTATCTTCCTCACCATATCCCCTCTCTTCTTCCTCTGAACATGTCCAGCCCATCTTAGTCTTGCCACTCTAATATTCGTAATAATGTCTGAGAAATCATATAGTTGGTAGAGTTCTCAGTTGTATTTAATTCGCCACTCTCCGTTTTCACGTATTATGCTGTGTTGCAATTTTTACATGAGTAGCTGTGTTTTACAGTGCAAGTGTCATTTGTTCCCTCACTATACGTGTGAAAAAATAATACCAATCTATCGGTCCAAAGACAAAAATTTTTTTTTTACAATAACACATGAATTATTAAACTGATTTCCTTACAGAAAATAAGTACAAAATGAAAGAGTTAAATTCCGTTTTTAGATATTACTTAATTGAATTTTAAGCGATAAAAATTGAAAATTTTACGTCCAAAATAAAATCATAAAATTTACAGTTAAGTTTTATTAGCTTAATTGTATGTGAAAAACTAGAAAGTATTCAAACGTGATCACTTTTGTACATGTAGAGGAAAAGATATCTGTATTGATGAAATATGATGCCTTCACATGATTCACGCGTGCTCGAATCTGTGGATTCGGCATTTCATACTTAAAAATTGTCACAAGTACGCAAACAGAAATATGCAGTAGAACTTACCTCTTTTTGCTTTCGTCTGTTCTCAAACATTCGTCTCCCTCCATCATACCCACTCCTTCATTTACATTCTTTTGGAACGCTTTTCTTTTGGCATTACAGAGGTTGTTAGTATACCGAATCATTAAGCAGATTGAAAATAACATTGTGTTTTGAGTAACAGTGCTGAACTGAGAAAAATTCCGCCGAACTAACGTCACGTTTAGCTCGATAAATTATTGAAGGGACTGTTTCATTACGAGCGTGCACATATGCAATAATTCTGCCTCAATGCTGGAATGCTAGAGATAAAAGTATTTGGTCATAAAACAGTAAATTTAACTTTGAACACTACAATGAAGGCAAAATTTTATTGCAAAGGGAGCAACATAACATTTTTCAAAATGGGTAAAAATATGCTCCTATTCCTAACATAGGGTATTATCTCTAAAATAGTCACTTATAGGTACTATAACATTTGGACACATTTTAAAAATTTCTAACATGTACATTTAGGGTTAAACTCCCTAATTCACGTAGACAGGAATAAAATAAGCAAGAAGGCAATGTCCGAACTCTAGTAACGGATCTTCATTTCAAATAAAACACATAACATGTGGGTCCAATATGTGATTGGTTCTCAGTCAATAAATTAGTATTACATTCTAGTTCAAGCCTGCCTTCGGACAAATTAACTAAACCAAGGGCTACTTAAGCCATACAAGTTATAATGAACTCTTGGGGTGCTATTCATAGACATTTAGCAGCACGTGCTACGAGCGTACTAAGCTAGCCCCGGTTATCCACTGGTTACTTGTACAGAATTCAAATCATATTCCATCGTTAACACTGGTTTATGAATACGAAAAACGCAGATCATCCACCGGAAGCCTGCGCTAAAAATGTCTATGAATACGGCCCAACATGTCTAATTTTTTTAATCATAGAGAATAAGTTTTTTGGAGTATTCTGAAAAACGATAGCTGATATTATTTTTATTTGAGTACATATTAATTATTTCAATTGCTACTTATGCCTTTGAAATACCGTAATATAAACTAAAAACTGTAATTTATTCGAAATATGATTAAGGAACTGTATTGTTGCGGAACTCGTAATGAAAAAAATATGTCACCTTCCTGATGGCCCGATTTTTTCTTTACTTTCCTTTTTTTGTTTCTTTTCCTTTTATTTTAATTCTTCCTTCCCGTATTTCTCTTATTTCATTTTATTTCCATTATTACTATTTTACTAAATTCCTACTTTATTTACTTCTTCATTCCACCCTTTCTCATCATTAGTTCTCTACCTTCCTTCTATTTTTCTCTCCTTTTTATCTTTCTGTTTCGAATTTTGTATTTTCCATTTCTTTGTATTTAACTTTAATTTCATTCTTGCTTTCCTTTTCTTTTAAAACTTACCTTTCTTTCTTTGTTCTTCTCTTCCTTTTAATTGTATTTCTTTATATTTCTCTGTATTTTCTTCTTGTTTTTTTCTTTCCTTTCGTAACTTTCTTTCTTCATGCTTTTCCTTAGTTTCTTCGTAGTTCCTTCTGTTTTCTATTTTATTTTTCTCTCTTCTTTGTTTTACTTACTCTGTTATGCTCCTCCGCTTCTTTGTATTTATTTTCAGTTTTCTACTTTCTTTGTATCTTGTCTTATCTTTTTTCTTTAGTTCTTCTTTTCAGTTTCTTTATATCTCCTTCTATTTTTCTACATTCTTTCTGTCTTCTTTATTTTCTTTGTTAACCTCTCTCTTTAATTTTTTTCTTCTCAGTGTCTTTATAAAATTATTTATATTTTTCTATTTTTTCATTTCTTTAGTCCTTTCCCTAACATCAAAATTCTTCGTTTGTTTCTATTTGTTTTTTCATTTCCTTTTCTTCTTTCTCATATTTTCGACTTTTCTGTTCTGTATCCTTTCTTTCTGTTCCTTTTTAGTTTCTTATTTTCCTTTCTTTCCTTCGTTCCTTCCTCTTTTTAATTCCTATTTTATCTTGTTGCTCAATTATTTAACGTCCGTATGGATATATTAATTTAATGAACCAATTTCTGTTTGTTCATTCACTTTTTCTCCCACCAACTAAATAAACTAATTTTCCACTCATTAGTTGATTTCATTCCATTGACTAATCCAACTTTATTTGTTTCTGTATCTGTAGTTTTTCTCTCGCAATGGAATTCCATGTTTTTCCATTGCATTATTTGTTCTTTTTATTAATGCCTTTCGCTTACAAACTTACTCTCTTATTTCTTACTCAGGGAAGACACGTGCTGTACTTAACTGTTTGCTGCATGTGATAGACAGCAAATGTATGAGAGGAAGCCAAGCGGTTGGCTTGATGTAATCTGCCTTGCACGGTGATCTGGTTACAGAAGCTGGGATTTGCAAATCATTTCCTATAGAGCTTGCTAGTCTACGAAACACTGTAATTTGTTTCCAGAGTGTCAGCTGTCAATAAAATAAATGAACGGAGGCTTTCTGAGAGAATGGTTTAACACACAGCTCCATCTCACAACTTCATTCGAAGTAAAAATGATATAGTAATTACGTATTTCTCTAAGATTGCTGGTATCGGTTTTCTTTGAAATAATAGTACAAAAGGCTGGTTAAAAATTAAATAAAGACACAAGGAAAATATTAATGATATGTATTGTAAAAAAGAAAAATAAGTATACATATAAATTTAACGTACGGCTACTGGATTTTTTATTTTAGTAGGTTATTTTACGACGCTTTATCAACGTCTAGGTTATTTAGCGTCTGAATGAGATGAAGGTGATAATGCCGGTGAAATGAGTTCGGGGTCCAACACCGAAAGTTACCCAGCATTTGCTCATATTGAGTTGAGGGAAAAACACGGAAAAAACCTCAACCAGGTAACTTTCCCCGATCGGGAATCGAACCCGGTCCATCTGGTTTCGCGGCCGGACGCGCTAACCGTTACTCCACAGGTGTGGACTGGCTACTGGATTCTATTAGAATAACAAGATGTGACAAAAGCTAAAGAAGTTGAATAAACTTAATAACATTGGAAGCTTTAAACAGAGCAAAAACCACAAAATGCCTAGGGGACCTAAAACACTATGCTAGAAGAAGAAGACAGTGCAAGGAAATAATCAAGAAAGGAAGAGAAAATTACATGGAAGAGGAAGAACGAAGGAGGGCAGAAGAAGCGAAAAAAACCCCTTCCTCCCCCTGAAAAGGCGGACAAAAAGCATCATGAAAGAAATACTAATAGAAAACTGGGAAAACCACTTTTCACGGATATTGAATAAAGGAAACCGAAACGAAGCTTATGAGATAGGCACAAACAAGAATTCAAAGATAATGGAAGGTAAAATAGAAATAACGGAGGGAAAAGTAGTCAAATGCATCGGAAAGGCAAAAAACAAAAAAAAAAAAAAGCAACCGGCCCGGACCAAATATCTTACGAACACCTAAAGGCAACAATAGAAACGTTGAAAAAAATATAGATAGAAAGATTTGAGTAATATTATATATATATATATATATATATATATATATATATATACATACAGATTTTATATTATCATAATTTTCTCTAAAATCCAATGCACGGATCTTCTGACCTTACGTGCTTTGCACTCAAAACAAGTCCTCCTTTGTAGGTCCCCCACCACCTACGATTATATCCAACTACTCTCTAAAAGAACACACATATTAAAATGAAAATGGCACAGTGAAACACATTATATAATATATCCTAACCTAAAAGACATAAAAGTGTACATTTGGGTAGATACTATTATCCCTTCCTCAGTTCACGTCACAAACTTCAACAGCTGAAGTTCTAATCTTTCTCGCCTTCAAGAGGAACAATCCAGTCGTTTGTTCGTATTCTCTATTCCCCATGAGGTCAAGACATGCAAGCGAACTCCTATTCTGACTTAGCATCGAGGGTGGTAGATACTTTCTCCGTACATGTTCCAATTCGACACACTATAATAAAATGAGAGGCAAGAGATTGAGCTCCAATGTTCGGAAAAGTCCTCACCAGAGAAAAAAAAAATATGGACAGAACTTTTTAATAAGTGCCTAAACGCAAGAAACAAACCCGAGCAATGGAAAAGAGCAACACTGAAGATACTGTACAAAGGGAAAGGCAGTACAGACGACATGAACTCATATAGGGGGTGACATTAGAAAAAACAGCTTTCATGATATTCATGAAGATAATCACGAACAGACTGAACGATGTCACACAGCACTACATTATACCACAGTATCAGTCTGGATTCAGGAAAGGAAAATCAACACTGCAAGCAGCAACAGCACTACTACGAGAAATCGAAGAAGCCCTTAACAAGCCAAAATGAAGTATTACATGATATTCATGGATTACGAAAAAGCGTTGAGTATTAAAGTTATGTAATATTTAATGGTTTTTCATTTGATGCTGCCTAATATCAATAATCTATAGCGTCCTTAAATAAACGCATGACAAATCCAAAGACATGTCAGGTCATTCAAACGTGAATGGAGCGACAGCTAAAAAATTGAAATCCATTGCTCCAACATTATTGACATTCATTTTTTTCTCTTCTTTTTCCATCCATGTATTAAGACCGTGTGGTCCGCTACGGTCTCATTCCATCTCTAAGCCGGACGTCTATAGATCTCCTCCCTCTAGGCAGATACAGCAGGATTTCCTTAGGGATTTTTCTTCTACCCACTCTGTTGATACGTTCTCTTCATTTCTGTCTTAATTTACCAATGCTTTCTAGTATTGGTTGACTATATATCTTCAGTTTTTCATGTTGTCAGTGTGTCGTTTCTGATCTCATTTTGTGTAACCAGCAGAGCGTCTCATAAATCTGATTTCCCCTGCACTAACTCTAGAAACCTCGTATTTTAAAATGATTTCAGCTTCGCTCCCTTAAGCTTATAGAAGGCGGGTTAAAGTTTCGTAATGTTTTTTATCATAGTGTGTTTCTCTACTAAAGGTAGTCTCATAACTGTATTTATGCTCGACCATGCCGAAAAGTAGTAATTATACACCTGGTAGTATCCCTTTAATGCACCTCATTAAAGTACACCTATTCATTATAGTTCAGTTGTTCAGCCAATGAGAAATCACTTTTGTAGCATTATAAAAGCGCAAGTATCGATTCTAAATCAATTTCCAGGTTACATCAAAATTAGTTGATGTTATTCTTTATATTACATCAAGGTCAATGACATTATTATTCCTCGGAAAAAATCATTACTTTCGCCTCTGCGCACATCTCACAATTTAGAAGGTCAGTTCCGCTCCTCACTTACATAACCATAACATGACTACTTATGAATAATTTCAAGTTACAAATATGGTCGAGCATAAAAAGTCGTATGAAACTTGCCTACAATGGTAATTAAGACGCTCGTATGAAAATTATTATAGGCTCGTTGCATAATGTATACTATTATGGCATCTAAGTTATTTGTGTCCCGCGCCGTGGCGTCGTGGTCTAAGGCATCCTGCCTAGGATTCGCGTTACGGAATGCGCGCTGGTTCGATTCCTCATGGGGGAAGAAATTTTCTCATGAAATTTCGGTCAGTGTATGGACCGGTGCCCACCTAGCATCGTGATGCACTTAGGGAGATACGGTAGGTAGCGAAATCCGGTTGCGAAAGCCAGCTATAACGGCTGGGAGGATCATCGTGCTAACCACACGAAACCTTCATTCTGGTTGGATGATCGTCCACCTCTGCTTCGGCATGTGGACGTGAGGCCAGCAGCCGGCTGGTCGGTCTAGGCCCATAACGGGCTGTAGCGCCACGGATTATTATTATTATTATTATTATTATTATTATTATTATTATTATTATTATTGTTAAGTTATTTGTACCGGGACATCATTTTATTTTTACTAACATTTCTAATATTAACCTGACTATACCTTTTCATCAACAGTTGACAACCGGAAAGACTGTTTGCTACCCACTTCCACGACCGGAGTTTGATGGTACTGGCGTAAAATACAAACAAATCACTTTACTAGGTATAGAAGGGAAGAAAAGTAGTGTATCCATTTACGTAAACTAGAAAATATCACGATTTTGAGTTTGATAATTTGCGTTAGGTTTTTATTTAGTCAAAATGCACTACAGTATTAACAATAGGTGATTTACTCGCTAACTGAACTGTCCATGCGAACGTATTCATTGTGTAGTGTATATTATATTGTCTACAGCATATCAGCATACAATATAGAAAATACGTTTAAATTGAAAAATAATCTTAATCTGGATATTTAAACAAATTGTTGAAAATAGTGATCGTTCATTTCGATACAGGCTTCAGTTCTTTTTTTAATATTATCGCACTATATTGTACCTAATTCGTATTTCCAGTTTTGTCCTTCGTACCTGAAAACAGTAACTCACGTTGAAATAATTCTGTACCTACTCTATAACAGAGTACCTTACGTACTGTAAATTCAATTCTGCCCGATCCGCACAGATAAAATAACTCAGACACGCTATCTCTGTCCGTCCAAGTGGTTATGTAGTAGGATTGTAGAAAGGGAGGAAATCACGTGACAATTATTTAACGAGGCCCTTTTATTTACGTTATTTTAAACGGTTGTGTAATATTACGTAGACGTCCAATTCCTAACAGCAAATGTTTTCAGAAAAGAGATAAGACAGCCCAGCAACTAGTCTTTACAGAGGGGCCAGCAGAAGCGGGTGGGGGAAACCGGGACGTAAGCAAACGGAAGCACAGTACCTGTGGAAAAATATGATTCAATATTGAAGGCTTCTTCTTCAGTGGATAACGCGACCATAAATCTGGAACGTACTATACTCACTCATTCAATACTGTTTACTATGGACGTAAGACGTTTTTGACTGTATATGCGCCTTGGTCCTGTGTTGTGGACGGGTGACGTTTACTAGTAGAAGGGGTGGGAGTGAATTACATTCAAAAACTCAGGTACAATAAAAATTGAAGTAAAATTAAAATGATGTCCCTGTACATTATTTGTATTTGAGAGGAAATAGTCAAGATACTTAAATGAATTCACTCGTTCTATACTGACAGTAGAAGTAAACATTGCCGGCAAAGGTCAGACAGTGAAGACCCCGGCGGTAGTCGACAGAATTCGTATGGATACAACGAGAAGCCCCAAAAAATCGATAAGGAGATTATCTCAGCAACTTGGTGTATCGCACACAACATGACATCGTGTGCTGAAAGAGCTCAAATTCCGAGCATTTCGTGTGAGCGTAGTGCATGAATTGAAAGAACCAGACAAAGATAAACGAGTTACTTATTGCAACTGGCTCTTATCTTCGATCGTTGACTGTTACTTGGACCCCATGCTCTTCTTTATGACAGAGAAGATAGACGTGTGGTGTGCATTATCGTGTAAGTGTAGTATGAGGAATGGGTGAGGATGATGATGAAGCTGAGGAAAGGAGAAAGGGAAACCCGGTGCTGGCACGTAGCCTACTCCTGTCGAATAGCACCAAGGGGGCCGCCAAGCTCAACGTCCCCATCTGACGGACGACAGTGACATATGCCTTCTCTTCTTATGCACTGCGGAGAGACTTGGGATTTAACCCGGGCATATTGGTGCACAATTTAGTGATTAGAAGTTGTGCACCGTCACCGCCACAGCACGAAAATTTCTGACCCCGCCGGGAATCGAACCCGGCCCGCTAGACAGGAGGCAGACATGCTACCACAGAGTTAACTAGGGAGCCTCCTTACAAATTGTTCCTAGGGAGATTTTGAAAATCATTTCTCAGAGATCTCTGTTTGGAAACACCATTTCACATATTATCTAAATAGAGTACTTCTGCGTCATGATTAATACCAGCCATTTTGATTTTAGCCCCGAGTTAAATATTTAACCCAGCCGAAAGTATGTTTTAATTTAAACCCAAGCTTAACATCGTGTTAAAACTAACTTCTGTTGATGAAACAGAATTTTAGTCAAATCTAGAGTTAAAGCTATATAACACGAGGTTCAGTTTTAATCCCTGTTGATGAAACCAGACCTTGAGGAGGAATGTTTATACTGGAGTACATATGAGCAGATAGCGGATTTTCGGTCCCGATACTGAACGTTAGATGTCAGTTGCAGGTGTTGTGCCCAAGGATTATGTATGTATTTATTTACACTGCAAGTGGGCAAGCACCCGGTGGCAGTGGTATATACAATATAAACAATACACAATAAAATAATAAGCAATACACATTAAAATTTACAATACACAATACAATTTTACAACACAATACAATAAGAATACACAATACAATTTAACACAATAATAATAAAACATAAATAAAATACCTAATTTTACAATACAACCTACATAATTATGTATAGGCCCTACATAAGTTTCAATAGTCTTTCACGTTACTCTCATCTCATTCCCTGTAGTGGCACTATGACGCATTTCACTGACACTTTAGCACACATTTCACTGACACTCTGTAACACATTTCACTGACACTATAGAACACATTTCATTGACGCTATAAATTATCACTGATCGGAACTGTTCACTGCACTGTAAAACCATAACTTCACTGACTCACCTCGCTTCACTGATACAACAGTTCAAATAAGTCAAATAATGACATCCTTATGCATACTTATAAACAGAACTACATTTAAACTAAACATTTCTAGCCTAAGGCCCTCTTACACGCTATTTTTAAATAATTTACAATTCAAACCAAGGAAGTAAACTCGTCAGACTAGATAAATACATGTCACCTTAAAAAATTAAATGTTGAATGTC
Source organism: Periplaneta americana (assembly GCF_040183065.1). NCBI lineage: Eukaryota > Metazoa > Arthropoda > Insecta > Blattodea > Blattidae > Periplaneta > Periplaneta americana. The sequence goes on from NC_091118.1 coordinate 144,566,352, forward strand.
ACCTTAATTTTAATTTGCACTTTATACACAACTTTTTAAGTTATTCTTGAATCTCCTTAAGGAAGGACAGCCCTCAAAGACCGCTGCAGGTAGGTCATTCCAATCATTTATAGTTCTATTTAAAAATGAGAATTTACCTACATCCGTTTTCTGTTTCCTACATTTGATTTTAAAATCATGATCGTTCCTACCATAGTACGTTGACTTTTCTAATCGAGCCGTTATGACTACCCATGCTTTCTGACCTAGATGTGCTCTATACAATGATGTTATTCTAGTTTTCCTACGTCTGTTTTCCAAAGTTTCCCATTTAAGTTCTTTTATCGTATCGTTTCCATCTTCTCTTTTACCTTTAACAAATTTAGCTGCCCTATACTGGATTCTTTCTAAGGAATTTATCTGATATATTCTATAGGGATCCCAACATGTAGTTCCGTATTCCATTAACGGTCGCACTAACGTTAGATATGCTATTTCCCTCGATTTGGGGCTAGCCTTTCTGAAGATTCTCATAATAAAGTGAAGTGCATCTAATAAGGGTGATACAAAGTATGTACAAAAATACAAAAATCAAAATGAATATCAACAAGATTACCACCAACTTGCGAGAAGTTAACCAAGGGGTTAGACAAGGGTGTCCCTTATCACCTACTCTTTTTAATTTGTACCTAGACGAAGCCGTAAGAGAATGGCAGAACAATTTAAAAACACATTATTTTATAGATAATATAATTTTAGATTACTTACTTTTCGCAGACGACCAGTTGGTGTTGGCTGATTCTGAAGACAACCTACAGAGAGCAGTCCATCTGTTGAGAATTGTTGCTAATAACTACAATCTAAAAATATCACACAGGAAAACTAAAGTATTTGGCTTCTGCGGAAATAATACAATAAGAACTAAAATTGTAATAGAGGATAAGATGATTGAACAAGTAAATTCTTTTACTTACCTTGGATGCGATCTCTCTTACATATCCTCCACAGACGTAGAAAACAAGTTAAATAAATTTTTAAGACTTATTGGTACAATTAAACGTACACTCATAAATAAAGTCGACAGAAAAACTGTACTCAAATTTTACAAGACACTGGCAATTCCGACATTGTTATATGGTTCAGAAACGTGGATTCTGACTAGAGCCCAACAGAGAAGAATTGAGGCCGCTGAGATGAGACTCTTAAGGCCACTAGCAGGATTTAGACTACAGGACCATAAGAGAAACGAAGATATACGTCGAGAACTGAATATCGAGAGTATAATAACTATAATTGAAAAATATAGAAATAATTGGTACGGCCATATAACAAGAATGCCCAACGACAGGATACCTTTCAGAACATGGTGTTATAGACCTACACGAAGAAGACGAGTGGGAAGACCAAAGAGACGTTGGAGAGACCAGTTTGATGGATAAAATTCTGGAGGCGGAACAGGCCATCGGCCTAAACCTTGAAGTTATTGATGATGATGATGAAGTGAAGTGCCCTCCATGCTTTACCGTAACATTATCAACATGCTCTCCCCAAGAAAGTTTGGAGTTTAAATACACTCCTAAGTATTTACAACATTGTTCTTCCGGAATTAAATTATGATAATTATGAATTATGATAAGAAGCATAACTTTGTTATGACCATAAGCAATATATTTTCACTTTATTTGAAAGTAATGAAATCGTACTTATTAAAACATTCAAACATGCTTTTACATGCGACAGAGATCGCTTCCTGTTTCGACAGATTACAGAGTACAGCTTAGCTAACTCAGCATAGTCCAGTCCTTGAACAAGACAGGAAATGCGTACGCTTGCATTTTAGCACGAAGTCAGTCTTAGCAACAGCTCACATACAACGAAAAATATATACATTATGAAGCGTCTCTCGCGAGACATATAATTGGAGAATCATTCCGAACTCTAAATTTCTATTGATCAAATCAAAAACAGAGATTCAGTCGTGAGAGTTCCTTAAATCTGCATTGTTCCAAGTGACAACAAGAAATGCCGATCTGAAATAATGGTTAAGAACCAGAAGCGTGGTGTTTAGTGAATGCAATATCGTCTTTTTAGAAGATTCGCGGGCAAAATAGCATCACTCTGTTACGTCACAAAGGACGCGGTTCGAGAACTTATAAATGGACATGAAACGTCCAAATCGCGGTCATTAGTTGTGGGTCATTAGTCATTGGAAGACAGCGCTCATATAGTAGCGGTCGTAACTTTCCGACGTCCAGGAAGAAGTTCAGAAAATGGCATTATCTTTGAATTGCACCAGGGTTCGCCCTACAATCAACTGTAAGTAAGACCATCAGTGCTGGGTAACTTGAGGTGCTGGACCCCGGACTCATTTCACCGGCATTATCACCTTCATTTCATTCAGACGCTAAATAACCTAGATGTTGATATAGCGTCGTAAAATAACCCAATAATAAAAAAAGACCATCAGTTCAACTCTTGTACTTTATATTTTTCTAGTTCATTTTGATACTTTAAAATTAACAGGAACTTTGATTCTTCTTAAATCGTTCAATTTCAATAGTCAATATTCTATCTGTAATAAATTTATATCTTATTAATAAACTTAGTAATAGTGAATTTCTACACTTGTGATTATTTCGAAAGCCTGAGATCACATTCTAAGTAGGAATCCCTGCTATCCATAAGCAAGTGTACAGTTTATAAATTATCAGAGAGTTAGGAAGTATAACGCAGTGTCTGTTTCGTTTGTGTTGTCTTGATAGTAGATTATAACTCGCGATTATCTCAAAGATAAGCCATCCGCCCTTGTCGTGACAAGTGGCACGACACAATACTGGTGTCAGATAGGGCACAATAAAATATTGGTGTCAGTTGCGGTACAACACAGGGATGTCATTGAACACATTGCTACGCTTCCTCTGTAAGTCAAGGGAGGTAACCAGAGATGAACAAAACTAACTGCCGTTCTCTCTCGCTGTGTCTTTCGAGTCTCCTCTCGTCATTCTCGTGCGCTTCGAGTCTCGCTCATCATTCTCGAAACAGCATTGGTCGGCGTGGAAAGATTTCGTAACTTTGAATAACATACATCACTGAAATTAATAATATTATAAATATTTAAATGAGACAAAAGACAAAACAGAACAGTATCTTAGTTATCACAATGTTCTGGTTCTATTATATGATATTACCTATGGTTATATAAACAGAGAAAAAAATTGTCAAATAAATTTGCATTTCTAAGAAACATAAAACATAATATCTTTTTACTTGAGATTGCACACTTGATGTAGAATATATAAAAAGAAAATTCTTAACCTTTTAATAAGGGCCTAGTAATTCAATAAAGAGTGGGGAACGGATTTATTATACACTGAAAGGTAGAGATGATGTTTCAAATATGCTATTTGATTGTTTATACATATATAACAGTTGCCAGAGTAGATAAAAGTTCAGTTAGGTATAAACTGTGGCGATTCAAGGCTGCTTGACGTTCGGGACTTCGGGAGTGATCAATCTCGACGTCTCGAAACACTCACAAGCAGTCTTTACGTCAACGACGCAACGTATACAAAATTTTCTTGCGGGTTTTCGGCTTTGCGGGCGCTGTTAGCCTTGCTTTCTCGATCGTTGTTCACCTCTAGAGGTAACGTATTGTCTCAATGTAGGGACCTAAAATCCGTTATCTGCATATACCAAAAGACGTGCATATATTCTACATAAATTGACAGTTGTTTCACAGGATGATCATTCATAAAATATCGGACCATAAAATACGTCACATATATTTTATTGAAAAACTATTAGAGCAAGGGAGAAATAAATAGGGCATTATTTTACATGCATTTTTCTTCTCCTTCTTCTTCTTCTTCTTCTTCTTCCTTTCCGGGATTAGGTCACCAGTAACAAAATATTTGCACGTAGGCTACATCACTAACACAATTTATCGGTTTCTGTCACATAGGTCTACCGTACAGTGATGTTCTCCTATGTAATTCTGTATTTCGCTACAATGGCTAATATATGTTTGTTAATATTTAATATTAGAGGAGAAAAATTCGCTCCGGCGCCGGTGATCGAATCCGGGTCCTTGGTTCTACGTACCAAGCGCTCTGACCACTGAGCTACGCCGAATTCAATCCACAGTACCGGACCGAATCCTCCGCCTTCAATGTTTCCCTTTGTGGCCTGACTCCAAGTTAGGCATACAAGTTATGTTGACGTATATGCCCAATGTCAACTGTCATTATACTAGGAGCGCACTCAGCTGAATTTTTCTCCTCAAATATTAATTGTCAATATTACAGATATTATTCTGTAGGAAAAATTAATAAATCTATAATATTCTCATAGCTGCAGTGCATATATTTGTACAGATTACTGTGCACGTAACTGCGGAATCCCGGCCAAACAAGTCACTCAGCTGAGCGCTCCTAGTGTAATGGCAGTTGACATTGGACATATACGTCAACATATATGCCTAACTTGGAGTCAAGCCACAAAGGGAAACGTTGAAGGAGGAGGATTCGGTCCGGTGCTGTGGATTGAATTCGGCGTAGCTCAGTGGTCAGAGCACTTGGTACGTAGAACCAAGGACCCGGGTTCGATCCCCGGCGCCAGAGCGAATTTTTCTCCTCAAATATTAATTGTCAATATTACAGATATTATTCTGTAGGACAAATTAATAAATCTATAATATAAATCTATTATAATAAATCTATAATAATATATGTTTGGCAAATAACGACGATATTGTCCACCCCTACTTTTATATACACCACGCATGGACGACAAGCAGGAACTAGTAGAAGTATACAAGCCCGCATGACTCTCTCGGGGCTCCTGAACATATACTGCGAGTCTTGCAGTAGCTGTGCTATTGTCAAGGTTACCTTACCCCCTAACAACTTATCTTTATATTCACAGAGACACGAGTGGAATATGGTTCCAGTAGTAGCTGGCTTAAAACACTTTTATTTATGAGTCGAGCTACAGAGTTCCTTTTCTATGTAGCTTTTGTGCGCAACGGGCTGCGGAATGTCCAGGAAATTTCTCCTCTCATGTGCGAAATTGTTCGTCTTCACAAGTTGAAAGTGGCCTGAAGGTGGCGGACGCAATTTTACTTAAAAGTCTACTTCATTTTAACTCCTAAAAGAGGTTTTGGCTTTATGTAGACGAAAGTCTGTCTATATTATCAGTACTGTGTCCCAAAATAATTGCTCCCATTTCACAATAATTTATTACTTTAATTGAGAGCTTTTTCTCAAAACTTAACATGTCCAATATATGAAAATACACTTCAGATGTCAAAAACTTACATCTCTGCAATGAAAAAATATTTTCAATACTTAAATGCAATATTAAAGATTAATTTTTAATGTACAGGGTGATTCACGAGGATTTACCGTCACTTACGGAGATTATTTCCGAAGACATTCTGAGCAAAAAATGTCATACAAACATTTGTCCTAATCTCAATATTTTCAGAGTTACATTAATGTGAAGTTGTTTGTAAATTCCGTTATTATTTAGTTTTAAGAGTAAAACAATATTACAAGAAAATAATGAACTATTGAGGAGTATCATTTCGTTAATTAGCTAGTACTCTGAAGCTAAAAATGTGTTGTGAATTCCATAGTTGTTTCGTACATAATGTTTTTCTCGACCTTTTAACTACAAAATTATATTTTTCTTACTCACTTATCACACAAATGTTACAAATCACGCCACTCTTGTAAATTCTTCAAGACTGTACATTAGGATACATAATTAAAATGTAAAGAATCTAGTTCCTAAAGTCGTATGATTTGTAACAATTTTTGTTTTTAAGTGCGTAAGAATAATGTAATTTTTAGTTAAACATTGAAAAACAAATAACACATTTTAGCTTCAGAACACTAGCCAAATAAATAAATGATACTTCTGAATACTTCATTCTCTATTTGTAATATTCTAAAGAAAAAAGGTATATTTTACTTCAAATTAGTGTAACTCTGAAAATATTGAGATTAGGACACATGTTTAAATTACATTTTTAGCTCTGAATGTCTTCGGAAATAAGTTCCGTGAGTGGCGGTAACTCCTCGTGAATCACCTTGTATATATTTTCACCAAGAATAACCTCAGTTTATTACAGAAACACCTATTTGTAGCATCTTCTGAAAATGGACATGTTAAGTTTTGAAAACAATCCCCCATTATTAATGCTACAGCAACATAACAAATGCCAACACACAGGTAATCAGTCCAAGTTCTTGATATGTGTACTTCTGATACACGACGCACATCTTGGCGATATTTCAACAATTTCTCCCACACACTGTGCAGCTTGTCACCATTTATCTCGACACTGCAGTTATGATGCGACGCCGTAGATCCTGAAGATTATTTACCAAAGGGGGAACGTTACCACTGTCCTTTACGTACTCCCACAGAAAGAAACCAAGGGTTCTGGTCTTCGGCAATAAATCCAACGTTAGAGGACATGAGGAGGAAGTGGATGGTGCACCATCTTGCTGAAAATTGAACTCGTCTTCTCTTTCTACATTCACAACAGAACGATGAGCTGCAAAATTGAGGATATAAAAAGCTAAAAGCTGTCTAAGGTTTCGATAGAGCCATTTTATAACAATAGCATTTTGCAACAATAATCAGCGCATGCGTATAAAGTAGCCATAGATTAATAAACTAGGAGATATTAGCTGCCTATTGTGACCAGCTGCGTTCCTACAGCTTATTACTTTTCATGTAATAAACCATGTTTTTTTACTTTGTTATTTAACGACGCTCTATTAACTACTAGGTTATTTAGCGAGATGGTATTTGGCGAGATGAGGCCTAGGATTCGCTATAGATTTATCTGGCATTCGCCTTACGGTAGAGAAAAACCTAGGGAAAAAAGCCAATCAGGTAAAATCAGCCCAAGCGGGGAACGAACCTGCGCAGGAGCACATCTTCGGATCGATAGGCAAGCGCCTTAGCCGATGGCAATAAACCATGTCAAAATCGGAGCAATCATTTTCGGACACGTACCGAATATCTTCTATCTATTGGACCCATTGTTCTACCCGAATAGAATGTTGTGCATGCCTTAAGGCTCCTCGCGCTGCAGATTCCCCTGCGCGCCGCCTCCGAACTCCCCTACAGCCTACATGATCCCTTTATTGTTCCACGTAGGCCTCACAGGTCTCACAAGTTACCATGAGCCTAGTGCGTACCCATACCACCAACACGGAGTTATTTTTTAATAGGTTATTTTACGACGCTTTTTCAACGTCTTAGGTTATTTAGCGTCTGAATGAGATGAAGGTGATAATGCTGGTGAAATGAGTCCGGGGTCCAGCACCGAAAGTTACCCAGCATTTGCTCATATTGGGTTGAGGGAAAACCCCAGAAAAACCTCAACCAGGTAACTTGCCCCGACCAGGAATCGAACCCGGGCCACCTGGTTTCACGGCCAGACGCGCTGAGCGTTACTCCACAGGTGTGGACCGGAGTTATTAAATAATGATCAAATTACTGTTATTATTATTAAATAGACGAACGACTTATTCTCTTCTATGTCTAATTAATGTTTAATTTTTCACTTTGCATTAGAGAGGTCGAAATTAGCATATGCCTGGAATTTTGTAACAACAGATTTGGAAAAATTACATAATACCCAGAACAAGTTTAAATCATTATGTTATTACAGATGTCTGTCGAATGACTCCAAGTGAGTCTATCGCCGTGGAGTAACGGTTAGCATGCCTGACCGTGGAACGAGTTGGTCCGGGCTCAAATCCTGGTTGAGACAAGTTACCTGGTTGAGGTTTTCACCGGGGTTTTCCCTCAACCCATTATGAGCAAATACTGGTTAACTTTCTGCATTGGACATTGGAATCATTTCGCCGGTATTATCACCTTCATAGCATTCAGACGCTAGATAACCACAGCAGTTGATAAAGCGCCGTAAAGTAACCCACTAAAAATGACTCAAAAGAAAATTATGAAAGAAATTATGATTTCTTCAAATTTATGGTTAATTTCCCGAAGTTACGATTTTGAAGCCCACTTTTTGTTCAACATCATTAAAGGTAACATGAATATGTGAATCTCTCATGATTAATGTTAGGCAACCTGTTCCTATAAAAATAATGAGACGTCACAATCTTTATTACAAGGAAAGTTTTAAATCGCTCTTTTCAGTTTCTATTTGTGAGTTCGTATAGTAATAAGTGTGATTTTTTTAGTTGGAGTGTAAGATTTGCGTAAGTTGTTACTAGAAATTATCTGTTTTTGAGTATGTTAATATTGATAGTAAATACATTCATACACCGAATATATTATTATTATTATTATTATTATTATTATTATTATTATTATTATTATTATTATTATTAGACTCCTCAAAAATACTATGTTATATTGTACTTACATGAATTTTAATGCTGTGTTCCTCATTATACTCGTATTTTCAAAATAACGTGTGGCAATCAACAAATTATTTATAACTTTGGGAAATATTTTACAATAGGATTAACAATTTAAGCCGAAAGTTCTACTGCACGAGTTACGTATAGTATCAGTGAATCGGAAGTTTTATCTGAGAGATTATGTTCTTAGATCCTACACATTCATGTAGCCTACGTACCGTATTTTTGAAGCCGATGGAAAACCTCTGGAAAGTGGTGTAAACTTATATCCCTCTATCGTATTAAATTACACTCAAGGGAAATATGTGGTACGTACTAAGTCGGATGTCTCAAGGCTTAAGAAATCCAAGTGGCTGTAACTTAGTCTTGCTAAGCAAGATCGGATGTTGCCTTGTGTGTTCGATGAATATAGCATGTTCCTGTAGTTCAAGCATTATTCCATAAAGTAACTGATTGCAATCGTTCATGACTTCAATATATGGAAATGTCTCTAAATTTGTTATCTTTTCGGTTGTCTATTGGTCTAATGGTCATGATGTACGCCTATAGCAATGACATAAACGTTCGTGAGTTGAAACTAAGCGGAACTGAGTGGATTCTGAAGTCTAATGGAATCGTTAATATGGCTTTGTTTGTAAAGGAAGTAACAGCAGAGGCCTCGCTTCAGATACAAAGAAAAATAAACATGCAAACTTATCAACAGTAATAACGCAAATGCTGATAGTTCTCTGATAATGTCATTGATCTTAACGAATAATCATCTATGTCATGGAATATGAGTTTAAAATGTGATGACATTTTCAGAGAAAATTATCATCACGGCTAGACATTTTCTACACAAAAAAATTAATCTTATTTCATGTGTGAATCTCATTATTTTTCTGTGAAAGCAAATATTATAGATATATACATAACCTTCTCAAATATGAAATTCGATGGTAAATATTTCAGGAATTAACTATTTCCCTGATTAACCCGAGCTATCTCGGGTTGCTAATTTGTGTCAAAATTTATTAACCCGAGTTAACTCGTTTGAGTCCCATTTTCGCTGCTAAGGATTATATCCCGAATATATACGTTTCCATTCTTTCATTAACCTTTTCCTCACTAGATGACTACAGAAGATAGTGATATTGCTATATCTGGTGGTGTTTTTTGCACTTCTTCCTTGCGAGTGGAATTCTATGCTCACATAGCATTCACACATAGTAGTGAGTAGATGATAGTTTTGGCGGTTTCTGTTTGTGTTTAGTGTTTTTTGTGCTGTTTTGTGTAAAGATGGATCAAGTTAGTGATTCCGAAACTTTTGATCAGGAATATATTCCTGTAGAAGATTAGGAAATGAAACATCGGTATCAGAAGACGAAGTTATAGACCAACAAACAAATTCAGATCACTTGATGTCGCGTCTTTTCGACAGTGGTTTGAATAGAAGACATCTGGCACCATTTCTTCTGCACCTCCGAGGTCCCCATTCCCTGAAATTTTAACATTGTTTCTGATAACGATAATTCTCAATTTTTAAAATTATTCTTTAATAATGACCTCATCAACATTATATTCGAGGAGACGATTCGGCATGCTAATAAGTGTTCACAGAATGCTGAAAATAATTCGTGGCGGCCTACTACAGACTCTGAAATACGTGTACTTTTGGGCATAGTGATACTGCAGAACATTATTCACAAACCTGAAGAACAGATGTACTGGTACAAATATTCAATGACTGCTACATCATTCTTCCCAAAACGCTCTCATATAGGAGAGCAGATACTACTGTCCGGAATGCAATGTGCCACTGTGAGTAATACCCTGCTTTCGAGTCTATCACACGACAAGCAACATTTAACGCCTTGATAACAGCACTGGTATTGTACCTCATAAATTAATCCATAAAAAACATAAGTTGGTAAATAGTTCAGGAGAAAATCAAAGTGGAACAACTACCAGAGCTGGAATCAAGGTGCACGAGATAACTCGGGATAATAATTCAGGTATGAATGTATAATAATAATAATAATAATAATAATAATAATAATAATAATAATAATAATAAATAATAATAATAATAATAATAATAATGTTTTATTTTCGCTGGCAGAGTTAAGGCTATAAGGCCTTCTCTTCCACTCAACCAGCCTTAATCAATACAATACATATTTAAATTACAAATATTTACACTTCACTTAAAAGGTTCTCCAGCAACGACTAGTAGACTACATATTTATTTAAATTTAGATGAACCTATAAGGTAAAGTAATAACTTAATTTATGAGCTAATTTAATTCAATGAATTATAATTAATTTAATATTTGAGATAGCTAGTAAAATGATGGAAATTAATTTAATATAAGCTTACTGGGACTATGGTACAGGGAGAAAAAAAAATATGTATATTTCTATTTCTATAATGAGAATATTAATGTAATTGCCATTAGAGGTTTTGTAAATCTATTTAGAGAAATTAATGATAATAATAATAAGAATGGACAGATGTTAGTTTCATTATAAGTAACAAATATTAATCAGCAATTAATCTGTTAAGTAAGAATTTATGTATGTCTATTTCATAGTGATTTTTTTAGGTTTGTAAGAAAATTGTTGATGTACTGTGATTCTGCAATATTAAATGACCTCTTTACGAAAATAAAAAAATGACACTTTTTTTTTCACAAAACTGGTAAAATATATAGTAAGGAAAGAGGTTAAAGGCCTTGGCTTCCTTGCAATAAACAAAAGAATATTTAAGATTAATATATTATAAAGCTTTACCGTGAAATACAAAGTTATTATGTTTTAGTCTTGAAAATCATTATAAATTTACATAACACTATTCGAAAATAATAAGGCAAGTCCGGGAGACGCGCAGAACTTTTTAAAAACAGTAGTACTTCGGGAGTAATGTGATGCAAACTTAAATCTCCCTATATCGTCTATGAGTGGCCATGATTATGATATTATAGTCATCTTTTTTTGTATATAAATAATTTTGTGACATTTCAAAGGAAAGTAATGAAGGTGATGAAACGGGAAAGTTGCAGCAGTGCCGGGTGTTATGCCGAGCACTTGTGAGAGATGACGTAGTCTTGTGTGTTGGTGGTAGGAACACATTTTTAGGAATAAAACACGAAGAAATAGGCTAAGTAAACTTAGTGTGCCAGGTTATTTAATGATTATTAACAAAATATGTTATCTGCATCAATATTACCATCATAATCATAAAATTATATTGAACTCTACATGATAATTTGGCAATCATAGTAAATTTCAAGTTGTGAAATTGTGTCTTTAATCATTACATTTTAAAACATAAATGTTACCTACTGTATATCAACATGATTAGCTATTATTACAACTCTTTTGGGGAATAACAGTAAAATTAAAGTTCTGAAGTTTCAAATAATATGGCAATGACCTTTGACGAACTAACTTCATATCATTGAAATGCCTAATTAATTTGAAAATTATTTTGCTTTCAAATAATTCTTTTCTCGGATCCTGTATCTTCCACTATTTCCACACAGCTCTCGTGTAAGTCTATATCTCATGAACCCAATGCTTGTAAGTTCGATAGGAAATGAAGAGTCCACTGCAAGAATGATGGATGTCACTTTCTTGTCGAAAATGAACCAAGACTGTCAATGCATAGCTTAAGACATATAGAATGTACATACAGAGTTATATGGCATTAACACTGATAGTTATTGTCCAGTAATGATCGGAAAATCACAGTTAAGCTTTGAGCGCTAAGCATTTCAAACTTTCAATTAATTCTCCTGCAAAATGTATTCCAAATGACATCCATCATTCTTGCAGTGGACTCTTCAAATCTAATAAAGAATATCCCTCTGGCGTATTTCAATAACGTGCACGATTTTCACGAAAATTTAATTTTACTGCAGACTACTGATGAATCTAGTGTACCGGCACAACCAGATAGTGATGATTATGATGAAGAAAGAACACTGGGAAAGGAAGGAATGGCCTACCAGATTTGAGTTTCGCGTTGATACAACAACATCCAACATGAAAAGCCCTTACGAAACAGTATGTGAAGGCTCTGGATAAAGACGGTTCTTGCTTCAACTATAATTATATGCTCTGAAGTTCTGTATTTACACACGAGAATTTGGGAAAAAGAACCTTGGAGAGGTATACTTCGTGTGCTTTCTCTGATGTCATAAGAAATTTTCCTGACAACTTCAGTGCAGACAACTACGAGCATCTAATTGAAACTTTGTTGGCAGCATATCAAAGATTAGGAGTAAACATGATGCAAATTCCGCACAGCCACATAAAATAAAGTCTTTCCTTCAAATCTTGGTGCAGTAAGTGACGAATAGCGTGAGTGTTTTCACCAAGATATAAAGACAATGGAGCGAAGATATCAAGGCAGGTGGAACATAGCTGACTACTGATGGAGATGCAGCGTCACATTCCTGATTCCAGCCACTGGAGAAGATCAAAGAAGCGACAGTTTCTTAGTAATTGAGACACTTAAAGGTTCTGGCCACCCTGTGTCTTGTGCAAATTAATTAACTTTTTGTTCGAAGAAAACACAGTACACATTAATAGTCTATATGATTAAAACTCATGAAAACAAAAATAATATTGTAATTATATTTTGTGCGCTAAGCGAAGGGTGCCGGGATCGATACCCGGCCTCGGAACAATTTCTCCTTGAAATTATTCAAACCTGCTTTACAGGGAGCTACTACCTGAAAGCCAGATTTGCATTGTTATTATTATTATTATTATTATCATTATTATTATTATTATTATTATTATTATTATTATGTCAAACTACTGATGATTTTACTTTCTATGAATCAGATCTCAATTTTCTCAACTCTGAAGGGAAATGACTGGAAGCATTTGAAATGTGAACATGGAGAAGAATGGAGCATGTGAAATGAACAGACAAAATAAAAAATGAAGAAAGAATAATGCTGAAATTGATCAGGAAGAGAAAAAAGGAATTTGCTGGGTCACTGGCTGAGAAAAATCTGCACTGAAGGATGCACTGGAAGGAATAGTGAACGAGCGAAAAGTTCGGAAGAGAAGAATATATCAGATGATAGACAACATTAAATTATACGGATCGTATGTGGAGACTAAGAGGGAGGCGGAAAATAAGGAAGGTTGGAGATTGCTTCGTTTGCAGTGAAGGATCTGCCCTTGGTAAGAAAACCGTGATAATGACGATGATGATGATGATGCTGATAATGATGATGATGATAATAATAATAATAATAATAATAATAATAATAATAATAATAATAATAATAACTTACTTACCAATGGCTTTTAAGGAACCCGCAAGTTCATTGCCGCCCTCACATAAGCCCGCCTTCGGTCCCTATTCTGTGCAAGATTATTATTACTACTACTACTGGCATTTAAGGAACCCGGAGGTTCATTGCCGCCCTCACATAAGCCCGGCATTGGTCCCTATCCTAAGCAAGGTTAATCCAGTCTCTACCATCATGTCCCACATCCCTCAAATCCATTTTAATATTATCCTCCCATCTATGTCTCGGCCTCCTCAAAGGTCTTTTTCCCTCCGGCCTCTCAACTAAAACTCTATATGCATTTCTGGGTTCACCGTGCTACATGCCCTGCCCATCTCAAACGTCTGGATTTAATGTTCCTAATTATGTCAGGTGAAGAACACAATGCGTGCAATTCTGTGTCGTGTAACTTTCTCCATTCTCCTGTAACTTCATCCCTCTTAGCCCTAAATATTTTCCTAAGCACCTTATTCTCAAACACCCTTAACCTATGTTCCTCTCTCAAAGTGAGAGTCCAAGTTTCACAACCAGAAAGAACAACCGGTAATATAACTGTTTTATAAATTCTAACTTTCAGATTTTTTGACAGAAGACTAGCTGACAAAAGCTTCCAACCGAATAATAAAACGCATTTCACATAATATATATTATTTATTCTGTGTTTAATTTCCTCCCGAGTATCATTTATATTTGTTACTGTTGCTCCCAGGTATTTTAATTTTTCCATCTCTTCAAAGGATAAATTTCCAATTTTTATATTTCCATTTCGTACAATATTCTCATCACGAGACATAATCATATACTTTGTCTTTTCGGGAGTTACTTGCAAACCTATCTCTTTATTTGCTTCAAGTAAAATTCCCGTATTTTCCCTAATCGTTTGTGAATTTTCTCCTAACATATTCACGTCATCCGCATAGACAAGCAGTTGATGTAACCCGTTCAATTCCAAACCCTCTCTGTTATCCTGGACTTTACTAATGGAATACTCTAGAGCAAAGTTAAAAAGTAAAGGTGATAGTGCATCTCCATGCTTTAACCCACAGTGAAATGGAAACGCATCTGACAGAATCTGACCTATACGGACTCTGCTGTACGTTTCACTGAGACACATTTTAATTAATCGAACTAGTTTCCTGGGAATACCAAATTCAAAAAGAATATCATATAAAACTTCTCTCTTAACCGAGTCGTATGCCTTTTTGAAATCTATGAATAACTGATGCACTGTATCCTTACAGTCCCATTTTTTCTTCATTATCTGTCGAATACAAAATAGGCTATTTGATCAATAGTTGATCTATTACGCCTAAAACCACACTGATGATTCCCAATAATTTCATCTACATATGGAATTAATCTTCTCAAAAGAATATTGGACGAAATTTTATACGATGTCAACAAAAGTGATCTTCCTCGAAAGTTACTACAGTTAGTCTTGTCCCCCTTCTTAAAGATAATAATAATAATAATAATAATAATAATAATAATAATAATAATAATAATAATAGTAATAACTATTATGATATCTCACTGAATAGTTATGGGGACGAACTCTGATCCTTTGATGAGCTAGGTTTGGGCGCACAAAAAATCTGAAAAACCACCGAGAACAAAGGTGTAAAAATTACTGCACCTGCCTAAAGGTAAAAGCATTGCATCGTTACGTACGAGATTGGTGTACACACATTTACAGACCTGCAAACGATAACCTTCATATCTGGTAATGGAAATTCGTAACTATATAGCTGGAAAGCAATTCCAATACCTCGTGAAGTGAATGCCGTTGATTTGATACGCGGTCGTTGCACAGATCGACTGGATACTCCGGCAAACTAAGAATGCAATTGCTGATTCGACGCTTCTGTTAGATTAGCTTGTTTGATGGAGCGTGAAGTAGTGGGGGGGGGGGGTTCGTTGATGGCTCCGAATTCCTGGTACTACTAATTGAAGTATTCTAGGCCAAACCAGACCAAACCTACAATATAAAGATACTGGGTTTCTTTCATGTTTGTTTTATTTACTATGTGACAAATTTTACCAATTGAATTGACTCTTGATTATGTAAACAGACAGTAATATTTTTGCGTTTTAATTTAATGAGGTCTTAAAGAACTTAGAATTTCCCATGGATTCACAAAAACAAAAAAAAAAAAAGTGGTCACTGGCATATTGTTTATATACAACGATTGCTCTAAAAAAGTAAGTGACTGAATATGTTCAAGATTAGTGTCTATGACGGAATTTAACCAGAACGTTTACACACGAAATTATGAAAAAGAGTTTAATAAAGAAAGTAAGAGATTTTAATTTGGAGAAATAAAATGGCGACTTAATCCAAAATGGGTTCCCATGATTTCTACACAAAGTTTCTTCTACATTAAATAAAGTTACACAATATTTCTTCTACATTAAATAAAGTAACACATGAAAAGTTTTGGACAGGTATGCGATGTTAAGTATCACATCCCAACCTCTCTTGTTACTGATTGACAAGGTTCGTACCAACGCAACGTTTAAACTCAACGGCGGGAAGCTTTCGTCTGTATAAAAATAGAGTACAGTCGACTCCTTTCGTTTTTCATAAATAGGGCTAAAAACGATTAGCCAATTGAAGATCATTTTATACCAGCCGTGGCGAGAACGTGACTCGCGAGACATTGTGGCTCGCAGTGATAGCTGTGCATTTCGCTTGCTTCTAACCTCCGCCAACCCCCACCCTCTCACTCACTGGAGTCAAACTCCGTTCCATTTGTACTTGTCTCTGACTGCGAGTGGCATATGTCTCTCTCGAAACTATGTACGGAAATTCCAAGTAGAAAGAGAGGACGCATTTTTTGCTGTCAATATGATGAGAATATTAAATGTATGATTTGTTCACAAGTATTACGAGGAAAACGGTTGTATAGCATAAAACGGCATTATACTAAATGTTACTGATGAAACATTAAAAGGTTAAGTGTTATTGTTGTTGTTATCATCATCATCATCATCATCATCATCATCATCATCATCATCATCATCATCATCATCATCATCATCATCATCATCTCTGTATGTCGAGCCTTTTTCAGCAGATGTACGAATAATGCGGTTAGCTCTTCAATTTGAACTCACTGATTTACTATGTGATGTCAAATGAAAGCTAGATGTAAGGACTTGACAAATGTTGAACTTTCAAATATAAATATCCGAAGCTTCGTTCTTTCGCTTGCTCTGTTGAAGCCATGTTCGCTACAACTTACGTTTGTGAAAAATTATTTTCAACAATTAAAATAGTAAAAACCCTAATTTAGATCATGACTGACAGACAAATACCTTCGTGATCAACTGCGACTGGCAGTAAGTGACATAATTCCTGATTTTGAAACTTTGTCGTAGAGACATTCTGAAGACAGTTAATTTTAGGTTGTGATATTGTTCATTTATTGTTTCATTTCTTTCTTCGTTATACGTATTAAACATTAGTTTGTAACCTTGTACTGTAAAAAAAATATATTTAAGTGCTTGACGTAAAGAAAATGAAAATCCGTTGATAAGTCAGACAGTTGCCTCACTTCCCCTTCGGGTGTCCGACTCCCTCCATAGGTGCTATGCACGTTGCAGGTTACACAGTGGCTCGGCGCACGATTACATTTTCGCCACCACTGTTTTATACGTTTGTAGGTACTGTGTACTACGTTATTGGTATTATGTGCTCGTCCCTACCTAGGCACTGAAACCATTGCTGAGCGATGAACTGAATGACTGGTAGACAGAGGACGTAGTTTAAACAGCCGGGTGAGTACAAACACTGTACTTGTCTTTAATCGTTGGAGGGACCACACAGCAGATTCCCCACAAGTTTCAACTGAATTTTTTGTCTGTCGTTAATGTTAAAACAGTTATTTTATAAAGAGGAGTCACCACTGTAATTATTTACTATTACATTTGTGTGTGGGCCTGTTACTAAAATATATTCTCTTATATTTGTATGTGTACATATTTAGATGCTAGAATAATTCTTATTTAGGTTTATAGTTTCATGTATAAGTGAAAATAAATTTATTTCTTCTTCTTGTGAGCAGCATATTGAGTGGTGTTGCTGTAGTGGGCGAAGTCAGCTAGCTTTCCAAATTAGAAGTTTCCATAACAGAAGTTTCTCCAACGGACTGTATAAGTAACATACAAAGTGCAAGACCCGAGCCCGTAAACAATTATTAGTCACATGCCTTAACCGCCTGCAGTAATGGCCTAACACACACAATACTCCCTTTTCTATTTACGATATTATTATGATTAAGAGTACCTTGTTTACGGAATTGACTTGAATGTGAGGGATTGCATAACTTCGTGTAAATAAGGCGCAGGTGACTCACCGGTTAGGTGGCATATTTGCCATTTCAAGTACCGGTACATGTATATTTGATTGGCTGCTTTATATTCATTATTCATTACGTGACTTATCCAATGGAAGAAACTTTAATTTAAATTAAATTGCTTTGGGGATTACATCCTGTTTTGGGAAGCAACTCGCAACTCTAACATTCCTAGAGCGTGTTAGATATGATGCAAGGTTTGAAGCTCCTCTTTCCTCCAATATTAGACTGAACTAGAACTTAAGATTGAACTCATGTGTTAAGTTAAGGTGCCCTTAAGTTCAGTTTCCAGTTCTGCTTTTCTAGAAAATTTTGAACTGAACTGAAAAGTCCCTATTTGCGCTCACGCCTGAACAGTGGTTGATAAGGACGCTTGCAAGTGAAAAAATTGGATACTTTGGCCTTCTTTTTGGTGGACGAATTAGCAGATAATACAGATCATGAACATCATTCAGCAAAAAGATCTAAAGTACATCCCATATTTGTTAATCTTGTTTTAAAGCAAGCTTATGAAGTTATTGTTGTTTTAAATTATAATATGTGTGAGGTAGGATTTATTTGATGTTATATCAACAACATTATACGTAAAAAAACAACATTCAATAATAAAAACACTATTCACTTTTTGGCTTTAATCAGTATACCTATAAATTATAGTAGGCATTTGTTCGTTCCATCGTATTGCACTTGTTCAAAAATCAACTATTTCTGTCAAAGAAAGTTAACAGAATAATTAAAATTAGATTAATTTTGAAAATGTGGATCTTATTTACGTCACCGTCCTAATTCCTCGGCTAACTCCTTCCAATAATGTTGTTTCCTTTCCGAACTTTTATATCCTTCGTCTTGAATGTTATATAAAAATTCGTTTTGACGACAAAATATTCTTTCTTCTTTAGCACATAAAAATGTTTGTTTTCCACTCATATTGTTGAAAAACACAAACATTCTAGAAAAACTAATATCTGTGTACCGAAGATGAAGGACACTGTGTCACAAATATTGAATTTTAAGGAGATCTAAATGAAACTCCTCTTCACCTCGATACCATATGATACGCAGTACTCTTTCCAACAGGCTAAATCGCTTATTAATATGCATAGGAGATTGTGCTTTGCGCCACTTAAAGAGCGCGAAAAAAAATATATGGAAACATCTCAATTTCGTAAAAAATGGAAATAGTGACCTTTACCTCCTGTGTACAGATTACGTATTATAAACTTACTACACTGCAACAATAACACCAAAATTGAGAACTGAACTGAGAAAAACTAATGTCACCTACAATTCTGGTGGAAAACTTAAAGTTCTAGTGACAAACTGAAAAAGTATTCCTAGATTTAGGTATCAGTTACGTTCAGATCACCTTAGTTCAGTTAAGTTCTAGTCTAGAGGAAAGCACTCTCATAAGAAGTAATGGGCTCGTTCATGGTTAAGTGACCCTTAACCTAAAAATGTTCAGTTAAAAAAATAAATATCCGAAGCTTCATTCTTTCGCTTGCTCTATTGAAGCCATGTTCGCTACAACTTACGTTTGTGAAAAATTATTTTCAACAATGAAAATAGTAAAAACCAAATTTAGATCACGAATGACAGACAAATATCTTCGTGATCAACTACGACTGGCAGTAAGTGACATAATTCCTGATTTTGAAGCTTTGTCGCAGAGACATTCTGAAGACAGTTAATTTTAGATTGTGATATTGTTCATTTCTTTCTTCGTTACAGGTACACTCGAGCGGGCGCTTCTGTGTGTAAAGTACACAACTTTGAATTAATATCATTTACATATCCATAGCTAGTATATAAAGTGGTCTTTATTTCACCGTCCTTAGGAACATAAACAATGGCTTTATTCACAGCATTAAATTAAAAGTTTTCAACAACAATAAAATCCATACATTCATTCATTTATAACTTCTAAACAAACAAAACATTACAAAGGAAAGGAGTACAATTTAAAATTTAATTTGGATACCAATAATTACATTTAAATACCAGCAATAAATAAAATATTGTATAGCACACGAGAGTAAACAGATTTTTTGCGCTCGTGGAAATTATCTACGGTACTAAACTTTCTACTCACGCATAAAATCTCATTTTATATAATTAAATACTCAGTTGTCATCTTAAAAAAATCACCTACATGATAAACACTCCACATAATTGTTTAATTATATATTTGTGATTGAAATTTTATATTTTTATCTTAAATGTTTATCTACATATTTTTTTCATGTGCCCATTCATGTACAACCATTATTGTAAATTGTGTGTTATTCTGTGTCTAAAGGCAAGCCTTGGAAGGTCAGATAGTAAAAATAAATAACTCTAACCGCTCAATGGTTAAGTTCAGTTCAGTTAAGGCAACCAGGTACTCATTAGGGGTCAAAAATCCGATTTTTTATTTTGTGTTTTAAAAAAATACAAAACTTCCTCTTTAATACAATATAAATATTTGGGGGGTATTTCTGCAGATAAGCCCTTTAAATGACCTCTTTAAATTTGGCGGTGCATGTAATTCATATATCCTTCTTTTTTTTTAATGCAGAAATTCACATTTTTCAAACTTAAGTGCATTTTTCTCTGAAACTACTAAATTAATATACATCAAATTTTTACAGTGTTTTCTGCAGCCTGTGTTCTACATAATAGACCTACGGGTTTAAGAATATCATACATAACAAAGAAAAAAATATATGCAAAAAATGCAAAAAAATGTTAATCGAAGTTCAATATTTTTTCTGTTTTACTAGTGGTGAAATATTTAACTAAATTTTGCTTTAGAATTTACAATATACATTAGTAAATAATTTAAAAAATACAAAGTATATGAGTGAAGACTGTAGCAAGTAATGTGCACCTGAAAAAGGTACACTTACAAAATGGGCAATAGGTTATCAGTTAGGGCCTTTATTTTGCACTTGGATACGAAACTAATTAGTTGTCTGTTATACCACTGAATTCAGAATGATTGATTGTATAAACATGGACATTTTTATTCCACTCTGATCACTAAAAGTTTAGAAATATTGAACTAAATGTTTGTAATGTAATTTTTTAATCGCACAGGCATCACTACCCACTCCCCTTAAGTTCTACATTTAGATTGGAGGAAAGCGAGGTTTAAGAATCAACAAACACAAACCAATTATCACACTTGAGACCCTAGATTCTCTGTTGCGTATTGAACCCGAGATCGCAATAATTTTACTCGGAAACACTACTACATGAACTAATTTTAAAATAAATTCAGAATATAAATTCACCGGAGAACTTAATAAAATCATTAAAAATACAGTTTGACTCATTTGATCAGAACAAAATGAGAAAATGCTAATGAAGTTGAGAGACTGGATGTGAATATGAGTGGCCGCGCTGTTTCGACTTGCTCTGTGCACGACGCTGAACTAATCAGCCACGTCAGGCGGCAGCTGGCTATGGTGCACTGTGCAACTTTTCAGCCGTTTAATTAAAACACGCTGTGATGAAACACAGATTCACTTATGGATGCTAAGTGGAGGCCGTGATGTCACACAGTGAAGATGGCTAACACAAGTACCCTATTAAGTACCCTTTTAACCGTGTTCCGACGATGTCAATAGGTTGTAGACCTCTTGACCTAAAGCAGATGTATCGGCAATGGGCTCTTCCATTATTTACGAACTACAATATGCATCTTTTTTTACTTATAATAAACAAAAAAAATGTATGCTTATTTAAAAACCATTCCAAAGTCCTGTCGACCGCACTGTGTTCAATTTTTACAGCTTGCAGATTCAGAATTGTGTGGAAGTCACCACCCTAAGAATTTTGCACCGCCTATTTTGAACTATTGTAGATGATAGATAAAACGAGTGGGATATGGAGTGTGTTGGCGGAATGGCTGGGGAATCGGGGGTACCCCGAGAAAAACCTTGTGCAACGACTTTGTCCACGTGGAACGGTTACAGGTAATTTCGTCCAATTTAAAATGTCCCAGAGAGAAAAGATCCAGTCAACGATGACTGACTAAAACTCGTCCAAGGAATTTAGTCCAAGACGTAAATGTCCAAAAAGTAAAAAGGTCCAAAACAGCATCGTGCATTACAGGCTCTATGCTCGGTTCAAGTTTGTCGAGTATGGCGAAGTTCGATATTCGAGGATGTTCGCTCTGCAGAAGGAGGCCTGTCGTGTTTGTTCCACTTAATTATAACAAAATATTTGCTGTCCTTCACTCTTATTTTAAGTCTTTAAGAATTTTAGCACATATCTTGCGATTAGTTTTTCTTATGGAATAAGACGAAGTTTTTATTGCCTTGGTTGCCTTTCTCATGTCCGCACATTGCAAGACAATAGTCCAAAATGCAATACGTCCAATATACGAAAAGATCCAACACGCAACAGGTCCGATATACAAAAAGATCCAATAGGCCTACATAGGAAAGTCCAATATGCAATAACATATTTAAATACATGGCGTTTTATTGAATATCTTAAACAATAACAAAGCCAAATAGAAATCATGGTCTTATAATTACTTGCAGGCCATACTGACATAAAACAGTCCCTTAATACTAACATAAAACAGTCCCTAAATACTAACATAAAACAATCCCTAAATACTAACATAAAACAGTCCCTAAATACTAACATAAAACAGTCCCTTAATACTAACATAAAACAGTCCCTAAATACTAACATAAAACAATCCCTAAATACTAACATAAAACAGTCCCTAAATACTAACATAAAACAGTCCCTTAATACTAACATAAAACAGTCCCTAAATACTAACATAAAACAATCCCTAAATACTAACATAAAACAGTCCCTAAATACTAACATAAAACAGTCCCTTAATACTAACATAAAACAGTCCCTAAATACTAACATAAAACAATCCCTAAATACTAACATAAAACAGTCCCTTAATACTAACATAAAACAGTCCCTAAATACTAACATAAAACAATCCCTAAATACTAACATAAAACAGTCCCTAAATACTAACATAAAACAGTCCCTTAATACTAACATAAAACAGTCCCTAAATATTAACATAAAACAGTCCCTAGATATTAACATAAAAGAGTCCCTAGATATTAACATAAAACAGTCCCTAAATAAAAGTTATATAGAGAATCACCAAAGAATCGACGTTCTAGCAAACAACTACCAGAAATACAAGCTAAACATGACTTACTCGCTATTTAGGACCAATTTCATATCATCTCAAATTATATAGTAAGCCGGATGAGCCTGAAAATGTTGACGAAGGTTAGATTATGTTACCTTGCGTATCCGAAGTCAATAAAAAGTTCATGGTTTAGGCCTATACGGTTTCTGTTATAACTACGAGTATTATGCTACCAAATAAAGTTCTATTACAGAGATCGTTATTTGAGTAATTTGTTTATGCTTGTAATTTGAAATGATTTACATGACATTTATTATCAATTTGTGTATATCTCAACTGATTCAATTCTTCATGCTTTTAAATTGAATTAACTGACTTGCTATGTATTACATTTTATGCTCAACTGATGAATAATCGTGTGGGTTTGTAAATTTATTAATCTGATTGGCTATGTACTGTATAGTTTTAGTTGAGCCATCAATGTAGCTCAGTCGGCAGACTCGCTGGCCTTTTGATCCGGAGCTGCGCTCGGGCTTGGGATGGAAACCCGTTTGGTCTGATTGGTTGGTTTCTCCCGAGGTTTTTCCCAGTCGTGGTCTATGGCGAGTCCTCGCCCTCACCTCACTTCATCCCTGCTTGGTCTGATTACTTGGTTGGGTTTTTCCGAGGTTTTCTCCAACCATAAGGCAAATGCCAGGTAAACTGTTGGCGAATCCTCGGCCTCATCTCACTACATCTCGCCACAAAAATTGTAATTGTAATCTTGTAAAATTTTGACTTGTTCCACATCTTAAAGCTTCATTGCTAATGTAAGATCTATGAAATACAATAAATGAAGTGAATGAAAAATAAGTGTGTTCTCATATTAGGCCTATATTTAGATTGAACTTTTTCGTACCATAAACATTACAACCACATGGACATTTTCGTTAATTGGACATTTTGGCCATTGTTCTTCATTACTGTATGGACATTTTTACGTTGGACATTATGTAACAGACCTTCTAAGTACACTGAACCTTTTCGTACCCTGAACATTAAAAACATATGGACATTTCCGTATGTTGCATCTTTCTGTATTGGATATTATCTCTGTTTTATAAAACTTCAGTATAGTGTCCCTTCTTTCATTTTTCAAGGTTCTATGGATGATACGACAAATCATTTGAAATATCAATAACTTCTTACTTTTATCTTATTTTGTATCATTAGGGGAAGGTTGGTAAATTTTGGTATGAGTAATATTGTGATAGTTCTTTTTGAGAATTTATTGCAATTTTACTGAGCGAGAGGAAGATCGGTTTTTTGCGTCAACGTATTAAGGGAATGTTCGTGGACAAGTTGCTGCACAAAACCGATCCTTCTCTCGCTCAGTAAAATTGTAATAAATTCTCAAAAAAAAAAAAAAAAAAACTATCACAATATTACCAACCTTTACTCTATTCGAATTTAATTTCATACCTAGATAGTTAAAGTTTCTTACCTGTTCAAAAATATGTCTTAAGGCACAATTATTTATTGAACAGAGTATTGGTTTTCGTCTTAAAGCCTTTCCTTTTTCTGCTCATATTTTGGAATCGTAATTTATGCTTCTCATTTTATTTAAGTCCTACCGGGAAAACTGCAGATCATCTACATTTTTAGTACTATATCACATCGTCAGCGGAAGAGAACCACAAGATGGCAAAGAAGAAGAGTTTTAAACTTTACAGTAATAATATTGAAATTACATTTGTTTCTACTGAAAGCAAATTAATCAAATAGGCCTAGTCACACCTTACCTATCACGTGCTAACGTCG
The DNA here is from genome assembly GCF_040183065.1 of Periplaneta americana. Classification (NCBI taxonomy): domain Eukaryota; kingdom Metazoa; phylum Arthropoda; class Insecta; order Blattodea; family Blattidae; genus Periplaneta; species Periplaneta americana. Next base: position 144,591,313 of record NC_091118.1, read on the forward strand.
TCATTTAAAAAAGATGAGAAGTTGGAAGATAGTTCTCAACAATGACAATGGAATGAAACGTATTATTAGAACTGTGTATCAGTCGAACCGTAATTCTGTAGGTTCATGAAGCTTATTTTTACTTCGTGACCTCACGTTCATGATATTGAATTGACCGCAGTTATAAAGTCTGAAACTTCGAGAAAAGAAGACCTAGATTAAAAAGTTTTATGGATTTATCACGTAAAGTTTAGACTATGTGTGAAGCCAGACAGCTACTATGATATATCGACAAACTTAGGGAACAATATTTCAACAAGAAATCCATTTATGTATCCACTAAAGCCCTCAGTTGACAGGGCAAAGAACGCAGTTTTCGTAGCTTGTCGTCTGAAGCTATTCGCAAGAATTAAATTGAAGTTGTTATTAAGAAGATTTTTTAATCGCCTTGTATAACAAAATATTAGAGGGAAAAGCTGAAAGATTGGTCGCATGAGGAAAAAAAGGGTAATAGGCCTAAATAATGGAGCATAACTATGATTAACGACAAAACCAGAGAATAGTATGAGTAGTATCACAACTTTAAATACTGGGATATAACATCTCAATATTTGAGACAGAAACAGACAGATAGAATAAGAAATGAAGCTGTGTTAGAAAGAGTGCGAAGAAAGAATAATACTGAAACTAACCAGGAAGAGAGAAAGAAATTGGCTGTGTCCCTGGCTAAGAAGATATCGGCTGATAGACAATATTAAGATTTGTGGATCTTATGCGAACACTAAGAGAAAAGCGGAAAATTTGGAATATTGGAGAACGTTGGGTTGCATGGAAGGACCTGTCCTTGGGCAGATAACTATGAATAAATAATTTCAGAAAAAAAAAAATTGATGAAATCTAAAAATACTCTATTTTGAAAAAAGTTATGGTAGATGCAACGGAGGTTTCTTAATATAGTTGAATATCAATTATTCGACTTTCGGTTAACCGAAGTTCCGTGTTATCCGAGCCCGATCAAAAAAATAATTATTGTACAGGGACATCATTTTATTTTTACTTCAATTTTTATTGTATCTGAGTTTTTGAATGTACTTCACTCCCACCCCTTCTACTAATGAAGTTCAACCGTCCTCCACATAGATCCAAGACCGCATATACATAGTAGCCTTACGGTCATAGTAAACAGTACGTTCCAAAAATATGTTCGCGTTTTCCAGTGACGAAAGAGCTTTCAATATTGAATCATTTTTGCACAGGTACTGTCGTCCATTTGCCTACATCGTATCCCGATTTCCCCCACCAGCTTTTATTCGCCAGCTAGTGGCTGGTCTGTCTTAGTTCTTTTCTCAGAACATTAATTTCTGTCAGAAATTGGACGTTTACGTAATATTATAAAACTGTTTAATATATCTTAAATAAAAGGGCCTCGTTAAGTAATTAACTGTCACGTGATTTCCTCCCTTTCTACGACCCTACGACATAATCACTTGGACAGACAGTAGATAGTTTGTCTGAGTAATTTTATCTTTTCGGATCGGGCAGAAGTGAAGATTGAATTTACAGTATGTAAGGTACTCTTTTATAGAGTAGGTACAGAATTATTTCAACATGAGTTACTAGTACGAAGGACGAAACTGGTAATTGGGATTAGGTACAATAGTCTACAGTGCGTTAATATGCTCATTAGAACTGAAGCCTGTATCGAAATGAATGGCCACCATTTAAAAAAATGTGTTTAAATATCCATATTATGATTATTTTTTTAATTTAACTTCATTCTCTATATTGTACGCTAATGTGCTGTAGACAGTATAATATACACTGCATAATGAATACGTCCACATGGACAGCTCAGTTCGTGAGTAAAAACACTCATTCTTAATACAGTACTGTATTTTGATTAAACAAAAACCTAATGACAAAGATCAAACTCAAAAGCGCAATGTTTCCTAGTTTACGTAAAGGATGAACTACTTTCCTTCCCTCCTGTACCTAGTAAAGTGATTTGTTTGTAGATTACGCCAGTATCATCGAACTCCAGTCGGGGAAGGGGGTAGCAAACGGCGTTGATCCAGAAGTATAGCCAAGTTAATATTAAAAAAGGTTAGTAAAAATAAAATGATGTCCCTGTAGCTATATACTGTACGGTATTGCATGTTAGTTGCTTTTTGAAATGTATACGTAAGTTACGTCTAAGGCATTCCGTCTAGGATTCGCGTTACGGAATGCGCGCTGGTTCGAGTCCTCATGGGGGAAGAAATTTTCTCATGAAATTTCGGCCAGTGTATGGGACCGGTGCCCACCAAGCATCGTGATGCACTTGGGGAGCTACGATAGGTAGCGAAATCCGGTTGCGAATACCAGCTATAACGGCTGGGGGGATCATCGTGCTAACCACACGATACCGCCATTCTGGTTGGATGATCGTCCACCTCTGCTTCGGCATGTGGGCGTGAGGCCAGCACCTGCTGGTCGGTCTAGGCCCTTCACGGGCTGTAGCTCCACGGATTATTTATACGTAAGTTACTGTATTTTTAAACGCCTAGAAGCCACCGGCGTGGCTCAGTCGGTTAAGGCGCTTGTCTGCCTGTCTGAAGTTGCGTGCGGGCGCAGGTTCGATCCTCGCTCGGGCTGATTACCTGGTTGGGTTTTTCCGAGGTTTTCCCCAACTGTAATGTGAATGCAAGGTAATCTATGGCGAATACCATCTCGCCATCACCAATTTCATAGACGCTAAATAACCTAGTAGTTGATACAGCGTCGTTAAATAACCAACTAAAAGAAACGCCTAGAGTTCATACTATCCTGATTTGTTCATTCTAATGTATTCTGTTAAGTAAAGAGTTTGTCTAATTTCTAATCAAAACACAATTTTTCAGTAACCATTCGTTTTAACCGACTTTTTGTTTATCCGAGATAGTCTTGATCCAGATTAAATGGGATAATCGAGACTGAAGTGTATAATATTATTAAAATAAGTTTAGTAAATAAATTTTAAGAATGAAACTATGGAAACAGGATTTTTCTGAAGATTGTTAAATGTAACAATTTTCTTCTTCTCCTATCCATGTTTTTGTTAGTCTGCCTACATCTCTCCTTCCTTTCGGATTATACTGATATACTAGGCCTATCTTTGTGAGTCTTGCCTCGTGATTTCATTGGTGCCTACCGTTCTTCTTAAGGAACTCATTTCTGAGCTTTGTACTTTTCCCAAATTTAACTTTTTTGTGAGCATTTCTCACTATCCATTTTTTTTTTAATTTTACTCATTAATTTAACAATAAGAGATAAATTTGAAATGAAAATATCAGAAAACAGAATCACAGGCAGTATAGTGGCTAAAATAAACAAATATGGCGAAGCATAGATAAAGCATATTTTACAAATATTACCAGATGACGAGGCCCTTAATTTTTTTTTATGTAAAGGGATAAAATTTATTGTTACTCAGATTGGTGGTGGTAATAATGCGGTAGTTATAATACTACCCGTAGTAATATTAATAATACAAGTTCCGGCAATTGTTAAAATTTGCTATCCCAGCAGTCACATTACAAAGATCAGTGTCCTTACAATTTTAAGCTCTGTTAGAATTCTCTATACTGAGATTCCAGGTAGTCACACATGGCCATCAGATCAGCTTTCTCCTCTTTAGTGATTGGAAGAATATCTTCATCTGCTTGACAGAGTTGCTCGACTGGAACGATTTGGAGTGGTTCATACGTATGACCTTCCCCCTTTTGCGTTTAGTTGTATCAAACACGCTCTAGTGTTCTACTACGTTGGGTCCCTTTCGTAGTCGAAGAGACAGCAGGGTCGTCTGAAGATATCCGAAGCCACATTCATGATGTAATTTTGCAATCTGCATTTTCCTTCAGATTTTTATCCAGAAACGAAAAATCTAAAAAAATGTGTTCTATCCGTTTCCTCATTAACAAATGGCTTTACCTGGGATTGTTGACTCGATAACATGTTTCCAATGTTGAGGTACATATACAGGGCGTACTCCTTTTTTACAATCAATGCGAAATTTCTGTCACGTGGCAGGAAAAAAGTACACTTATTTTTTAAACAAATTCCTCACAATGCCAGAAGACACATTACTTGTTTAAAGTTATAAAAGGTAATATAAACAAGCCAACAATTAATAAAATTGCATAACTTATAAAATATCATGTTGGATATGCAACATTTATACACTTACTTCATTCGGAGGCTTCTTGCCAGGTACTATAATGTTATTTCGTGTTTTATATTCCTACCCGCTGTTCCTCAGCATTTTATTTGTCACATCTCTCCACTTCTGCATGTTTACCGTCCAACGTTTTCTTTTATTAAAATGATTTAATGAGCTGAAGGTAGCTGTTTACGCCCGCCATGTTTCCCGTCATGCACAACATTATTTTAGGGACTGCCAACTCCAAAGCTTATAATATCTTCCACACTTAATAATTCGGTATACTCTCACTACAGCTCTAACAGTGATGGAATATGCAACAAGTTTTTGCCTTTAACTCAAATTGGTTAAAAATGAAATATGCAATATTGTTCTGGGGAGGTATTCAATTGTTTTCAAATTTATATTAATATTTTGCCCAAAATTATTTATAGAAATGATTCATGAGTTACCCTGTACATTGTGCTCACAGAATAAAAGTTAGATAAAACTGTAAATAAATATAAGGTGATAAATTTGTCTTTGTAATCATCCTAGGATTCCGTTAAGTATTTAAGGGCACACGAGATATGTTTACATAAGTGTAGATAATATTTTCATTAACTGCTATAAAATGAGTGAGTACTATTGTTGATATATTAAGAAAAATTCATTCTTTTTGCTTTTCTACCGAAAATTATGCGCCGCGCAAATTACCTTATTTTTGTTGCAACAAATTTTATAAAAGCATGAGAGCAATTTAGCTAAAATAGCTATGAATATGTCTGCTGTGCGAGTAAATAAAATATTTTCAAGTGGAAAGAATAAAATCAAGTAAAATATAGTTGAATACATGTGTATGTCGAAACTCACCAAAAAGAACAGGATACTGCTGTATGTCATGGACTTACCTGTAAAAAAAGAAATGAACATTATGAGTAAAACGGTGTATACACAGACACCTCAATTGAAAAATAGACGTCATTAAATGACAAATTATCATTATATAGAGCCTCAATTTATAAATGAATCGTGCATTTTAGGAAGGAACTAAGTCTGAAATTGTTACTTTTTAGGAAAGCAAAAAACTTCTTACTCTTATCTGTTTCAATGAATAATTTTCAGCTTTTTATATTGTATTTAGGTGGATGATTAAATGTGAGAGAGGTAATAGACAAATTCTTCAGACTTATTAATAATTTTTTTAAACTTTTAACTTCTTAAACTTTTTAGACTTAGTTCCTTTCTCCATTACAGACGAACATTTGAAAAATGTCAGAAAATATGCCACATTATTCATATAAAATGGGCTATTTATTGTGCAAAATCATGGAATGTAGCATTTGAAGCATTTCCATGTCTAGCCATTGTTTTCAGCGAGTACAAATGACCAAATGGACCCACTAAAATACAAAATTACATTACAGTGCTAAGGTAGGAGTTTACATTGAAGATATTAAATTCAACATTATGGATTTTGTAAATAAAAAACATTCAGTTACATAAGCCTACATAAACTGTATATAACTTAAGTATCATTGCATCATTGCTCAGGAGAAGAGATTCCACAGTCCTGTGTTTATTCGCGATCATTATTCGAACAAGAGAATGTTGGCTGTGATATTAAGTCAGTATAAAATATTGAAGCACCTTCGATCACAAAATACTCAAATAGCTTCTTCATGTCATCAATCTTCATGGAACATACGGGAATTCTACCTTCTGGATTTCCTTCCATTGGTTTCTTGGAGAACTTGGGGAAATTACCTTTCTAAAGATGAAATGTATGATTTGTAATACTATTAAAATTCAAGAACGAACTTTAACAACATCAGTTTTATCTGCACTGTATCTGAAGAAGGATCAATCAAAGTTATGTGGCATATCGGTGTTTTCATTTCAGTTTGGATGAAAATGCCATGCTCTCGTCTTTTTCGCAGCCAATCTATGGTCGCGGAAGATGTTTACCTAGGTAGATAACGTCGAACCACCCTGTGCCAGTACAGCAATATTATATCTTGTATGATAATGAAGTGTTTACTGTTTTCCTGGATTTGAGATATCACTTATATATCATGGTAAGTTTCTCTAGTTAGATCCTACTCCCCTTTCTGAGAGAAAAAAAGAGACACCTTTTCAAGGAATATGCCACAAAACACATTCCCATTAGAAGAATTTTATTCCTCACATGCTGCATAGATTCTCTAGGACAGTAGTTCCATAATTTTTAAGGGCGATCCATTTTTGGGCTAGACTTTTGTTCGCGACTCTCCCACTACCGTACAGGTACTTAGGGGTTAGGTACAGCTTACAGCAGTAAAAGTTTTGGAAATAATCAACATATTTTCCTCCATTACTGTATCTAGTACAATAATGAAAATTGGTATTTGTTGTAAAACATTGTCCTTCTGCTATATGAAAAAAATTTACGATTAAAAAAAATGATATATATATTTTTTTTTCAAAATTCAAAACGGTGGTAGTTCACTGTGCAGCGATGAAGCGTTTCCATCATAATCATAAACTTGTTATTAACTTTTTAATGTTTTCTCTCTTTTATTTTATTGCTGAAACTCATGCTTACAATATTATGCTCTTTTAACTACAGTTCTTAATAAATAATATTTTCTTTATTTTGTGTTAGAAGAAAATATTGATATTTAACCTTTTTTTAAATGGATTTATTTTCTAATCAGACAATCTATCAAAGATAGAGAAGTAATGTTGGTAGATATGACGTGCATAAATATACACAATAAATTTCAACACCGAATGTTGGATAGTTTTTAGTTATGAGGGAAACGCTTCATCACCGTACAGTGAACTGCCACCATTTTATTTTAAATTATGAAAAAAAAAAAAAAAATATATATATATATATATATATGTATATAAATAATGTTTTTTAATCGCAAAAATATTTTTAACATATAGCAGAAGGACAGTGTTTTACACATACTAATTTTCAATATTGTACAAGATACAATAATGGAGCGAAAAAATGTTGAATATTTCCAAAAAGTTACTGCTGTAAGCTGTATCTAACCCCTAAACTCAAATCGAAAAATACAATTCGCTGTAAAATCGAAAACAAGGATATTTTTACACAAAACCAGTGGATACCACTCAACATCTAATGTGCCGGTACTTGCAAGACGACAAATCGGAATATGCAATCTTATTTTCCAATTCACTTATACTGGTCATCTGATATATTTTCAAACACTTCGAATAGTCCTTCACAAGGCAAGATGTTAGCTTAATGCTAACCAGACTTAAAATAGACGAATTTATAAGGAAACACTACTTCTGGTCGACATCACTTGACAAAAAGGAATTGATTCATTCCAATGTATTAAAGAACTGGTGAAAAATCTGGCTACGTACTGTAAGATACGACATATTCTGAGTTTATTTTTGCGACATGTAATTAAGTTTGCACACTCTTAAACGGCAGATTTTTTAGCATTTTCCAGAATAAATTGAAAACAATGAAGACAGTCAGAGACAGATAGGCCTAATGAATGCGTTTTAACCAGTTGCGTTCAATTGGCTGAAATAAAAAAAATGTTAAAGAAACACTCATTGAAATACGTACATATTGATGGAATGTTGTAACTACAGGGTCCGGCAGAAACAATAACGGTATTTAAATACATTATATTTTCGAATTACGCTGGACTATTGTTCGGTGTGTGTGGCAGCCTTGTAATGTTGACCTTGGAGATATGTTTAGCAATCTGCTTCTCTCTCTCAGACCAATTAGTTAACCATGGAGCGTTGGACAATAGAGGAGCGCATTTGTGCTGTTGAGTGGTTCATTAGAACAGGTTCCATAATAGAGACGCAACGAGGTCAGCTGAGAACCCATGTGTCTTGCATCAGCGTCCTCTTCACGACCCCAAAGTAACAGTGTGGTGTCTTCTTCCACAATAATCGAGCCGTGTTTCTTCGAGGATGAAGATGATGAAGCTGTTACTGTAAATTCTCAACGTTACAGGCATATACTACAAATTGTTTTTGTGCCAGAGATCCATGAGAATGAAAATTTATGGTTCCAGCAGAATGAGGCAACAGCTCATACTGCACGAATCAGCATGGCAGTTCTGCGCAATTTGTTCCTAGGGCGCCTAATTTCTCGCTTCGGAGACGTGTCTTGGCCAGCTCGGTCCCCAGACCTAACAGCTCTGACTTCTTGTGGAGCTACCTGAAGGACATAGTCTTCAACACCAGGCCTCAAAACTTGGAACAATTAAAGGAGAAAATCCGTGAGGCAATAAGACAGGTTCAATGCGTAATGAATAACTTTCTAAGCCGCGTACAACAGTGTGTTGAAAGTGATGGTGCGCATTTAAAAAGTGAATTGTGCGTATGAGATTCCAAGATTTGTAGTTTAGGTAGGTACCACTACAGTTTTCATATGTATAAGGGTTTAAAACATATCGGCCCTCACAAGTACTAACATTGTAACTCACTTTCTTACATTTTTCAGGAGATGAAAATGAAGTTTTAAAATGATTGTGTAAATTAGTGTATATAGATATGTAGAGTAACAATAAGATTTTACATACAATTGGGGAGGTTTAGAGTTACAATGATAGTACTGGAAGAGAAAAGAAACAATTTAAGACCATATTAACTAGGGTAATTCAAAACCAAAAAAAATTGAGTTACAATGTTAGTACTTCGGAGGGTCGATATATCACTTTAAAATACCTTTATTGTTTCTGCCGGACCCTGTATAATCTACTTTTTTCGCAAAGCGTAGGCCAGTTTTGGATCAAAAGAATGCAAGATAACTTCAAGCTTGGGAAAGAATCTTTTAAATTTTTGACAGTATTTAGGCTACAACCTCATATTTGCTTAAAATAACTTTATTGTCTATGAGTGCCATAATAAGAAAACTGAGGAATCTTCTTGAAATTGAAAATGATATAATTGCGTGTATCGAATACACAGTTCAAATTTGAGAAGCTACTCTTTGAAGAACAGAAACATTTATCGTATTAATTATTATTTACTTTATAACTAGTGAAACATTTTTTTTTTATTTTTATGTCCAACGTTGTTTATGTTTCTAAATATAATACAAATATATACTAATATGGCTCTTTTGTTTTATCTTGTTAGTCATCTCGCGACCCCACCAGCTCTTTACATAACCTTCGCGACCCACACTTAGGGAACCACTGTTCAAAGTTTTTCACTTAACCAAATTGTTCACAAGTTGTGTCTATTGGCTTTTCTGCTCGATGTGGAAGGTCAAGTTACCACCAAAACTTAGCTTGTCAAGGAAAGCAACCAACTTTGTCACCACGTAGAAAATACTTCTAACTATTTTGTTGTATGAACCAAAATGAAACATTCAATTTAACAATAATAAAATTATCCAGATTATGATAATTTGGTTCATACACCATTTACAGACAAAATCCTCTCTTCCGTTGCTTGAACCTCGTGCTAACTGATAATTTTATAAGACAGTTTCAACCGCTTCCGCAAAATTTTCCGCACGGTTTGCTGTGAAATTTGTAATTCTTAACTCTCTTTTTAGTGGATTTTCTTGGACTCCACTGGTGCGCGACACGTTATATAATCCTTTTGCTCTTCTGACACTGGAGCTCTTCCAGAACTTTTCTCATTACACAAACACCCTGTGTTCTGAAATTTTTTGTTCTGATCGTAGACGGACTGCCCTGTCGACGGCGTTTTGCCGTATTGCATTCTAAAATTCCGCTGCACGAAAGTAACAGAGTTTGTTTTCGCTAGTTCAATCACACGAAAAGCATTCTCCAGAGGACTAGCAGCCATCTTGCTTTAGTGGTCACGTGATATAACAGCCTTTGCTGACGTCACAATAAACTGCAGTTATACGGGCATTCATCCTTACTCCACACCAGCGGATCCAACCAGTGGTCAGCGGACCTCTAGGGTCCGCAAGTGATTCGAAAGGGATCCGTGAAACTAACATTTTTTTAAACAGCATTTTAATTAAGCTTAATAAATAATATTCTCTGATTTTACTCAGGTTCTTGTAATTTATTTTGCTTAATAAGGGGGATACCTCTGATTGAGATTCTGCTGATATCTACATATAGGCTTTTATCAGGCAGTACATGTCAATTGACGATACATATCAGAGGAAGAACAATTGCTTGTATACATCTTAAGACCGATTACTTAAATATGTTACTGGTCAGAGATTTATGCAATGGAGAGAGAAAGGAACTGGCCATCATACCCCATTATCTCCTGGCTTAGTTGCCTCATTAGTGATGCCTTATTGGTGTCACTTTTGAGTTTTTAACTGTCTTCGGACAGTTGACTCAACAACAACAATAAGGGGAAAGGAACTTATTATCCTACCTCATTATCTCCTCGCTTAGTTGCCTTATGAATGTATGAGTGATACCTTACTGATGTCACTTATGATGTTCCAGTCTGCCTTCGGATTGTTGACTAAACACACATCTCAGTCTTTTAGACACAGAGTTTAACAGGAATGGCATCTACCGCTGTGAAGTAACGGTTACCTTGACTGACCGTGAAGTGACTGGACCCGGGTTCAAATCCTGGTTGGGACAAGTTACTTGGTTGAGGTTTTCTTCGGCAAATGCTGGGTAACTTTCGGCGCTGGACCCTGGACTTATTTCTCTCATTTCACTCAGACGCTAGATAATCATAGCAGTTGATAAAGCGCCGTAAAATAACCAATTAAAAAATAGGAATACGATCGCCTGAGGCACTTCTCTTGGCTTTTAAGTTGTATTTATTATTATTACTGAATACTTCTACAACTTATAGTAATAACAACAACAACAATAATAATAATAATAATAATAATAATAATAATAATAATTATTATTATTACTATTATTATTATCATCATCATCATCATCACCATCATTATTCTAAAAGGAATAGTTCAGCAGTAAGATGCAGTCATTATTATTATTATTATTATTATTATTATTATTATTATTATTATTATTATTATTATTGCTACTACTGGTAAATTGTGGGATATCGTTTTTTCATAAGTGTCGGAAGCAAACAGATCAAAGTTTAGGCTAAGAAAACTTCAGATCCTGATATTTTATTGAATTGGTTCGATAGTACTTGTGAGAGTGAAGGATTTTCTGTAATGATGAACTTCGTTTCTAATTTCTAGTAGTGACAAATAGGACAACTGGCAGTTATTTTCTAACTGTTATGTTGACAGCAATAATTTTGGTATGCGGTAAAGGAAAGTGATGAAATGAAAGTAACTAATCTTTTGAATTTTCAACATAATTAATAATTAATTAATAATATCGATATTAATATTAATTAACAATACATAATTCAGTTGTGTTACGTTGTGATTCCAATTCAACGTTATATTCCGCTAAGTGTAATGAAATAAAATATAGCTTATAGACTTACTTGGTATGAAGCATGCACGTGACTAATGTACAGAAATACAGTATATTTCTTTGTTGTTCAGATTTTTATTTAAATTTCGAAGGGAGGAAATTGTATGGAAGCGACTTAGAAGTGTGTATTTTAAGTAGCGTATACATTTCAAATTGGTATTCTGTTTTTGAAATTCGTACTAATCATTTCACGTGATGAAACAATATATATTTTTAGATTAGATCTCGTGAATCGTAAACTGTTTAATGAAAGCAATGAATTTCATGTTGTCAGACAAAATACTGTACATCTTGATATTAAGATCATACTAATTTACTAATTTACCAAAGGTACAGGAGGAAAATATAGGGGAGAGTCGGGTAGTATCGGTCATCGGGTAGTATCAGACAGTGCGTTTCTTTCATCTACCACCATATGGTAGTACCTGAATGACATGGTTACGTTTCTCTATGTGACATCACAGAAACGTAACCATGTCAATCAGGTACTATCATCGTGTGGTAGATGAAAGAAACTCACTGTCCGATATTACCCGATATCCAATACTACCCGACTCTCCCCTACTCTTTCACAAATTAATGAACCCTTTAGAAAACAACTCCCAACATAAAGATGAGATGTGGTAAATAAGCAAGATATATTATTATTATTATTATTATTATTATTATTATTATTATTATTATTATTATTATTATTTGTTCAGTACATAGCATTATGATTTTACCCTCTTTGGTTATATTTTGTATTAGTTGGCAACACTGAAGAGACGCCCAAATTAGCCTTTTAGAAACTACTCTTACGTGATCCTCACTATATTAAGTTATTTTAGCCTCCAAAGACGGAGTTACGTAAGTATTACGCGAAAATCTGTCCGTTTCATCCTAGCGACTCTCAAATAATGCTATTCAACCTTAAAAAAAGTCCAAGAAAACATTTTCTTAATAATTCACATTACAGAAGTGGAATAATATTTAATATGCAGTACACTACATGCTATAGTACACAAGTCTTAGTTTGTACGCATGCCTAAGGAGGAATAGAGGAATTACGTAGTAAGTAAGCTTGGAAAATTTGCATTTAAAACTTCATTCATTATATTCAAATTAGGACAAGTACCTTAAGGCGAAGAAGCTGTGTTTGCACAGGATTGGTGACTTATGAGCGGAGAGCAAGCTCTGAGTACACTAACATTGTAACATACTCGTACTCTTCGCATAGCTGGAATTAAGTCAGAAAGTTACTTACGACTACATTAATGTTAATAAAACATGACCATCGTAATTTTTACAATATACCGTGCAGCTCTCTCGAACTTCCCTGATTTCAATCGCCTGTCGAAAGGAAAATAAAAGTAGGACGCCAATTATGTCACACTTATTAGGAACTCAACTCATTTTCACAAAAATAATCTGCAGTAAGCTTCAAATAAGCCTCCTCGGTAGCACGAACAATATCCAAATGATACTCAAATCCAGTACAGCTTCTCTATGGCATACCTGGTGTAATAGTTGCTATTGCTTCTACAATGCGATCATGTAAGTTGTTGAAATAAGTAGGAATGAACAATGTTCTTGGCATAGAGCCTAATAAAAAATATAACTGAGTAATGTCAGGAGAACGAGGAGGTCATGCTATTGTATCTCTGCGTCCAATCCAACTCTTTTGGAAAGCATTATTCAGTGTTCACACAATGATGCTCCAGTGAGGAGTGAGGCGATGCTCCATCTTGTTTGGAAGTTTATGATGAGCAGTTTGCATGTAATCTTTGAAAATACGTGTTCTTCTAGCATGTCTATGTACGAAGGTGCTGTGACTGTAGGTTCAATGAAAGAGACAGGTCCAGTTATTATATCCTGCATAAGATAACACCATAAAATTATTTTAGGATTGTCTAGAATATGTTCCACGATTATACACACGGGAGCTTTGAGAGATCCATATTCGGAAATTGTGTCGGTTAAATTCCCAGACAAATGGAAAGTTGTCTCGTCAGAAAATATAACATAACTAGAAAAATCCTGGGTTTCGTTAACGCGCTCTAGAATCTCAAGTGCAAATTTTTTCGCTTTGGTTTGTCGGTTGGCTTGATTTTTTTTAACAATTGGTATCTAATCGGAATGATTCACATGTTTTGTAAGTTCTGCATCGACAGACAACACTCACCAGTGCTATTCACATCAGTGACAAAAATATTTGAGTTGATCTTCCCAATAATACGATAGAAAGTTCCCTGCACCATCGGTCTTCTTCTTTTTTTTTTATTTTTTTTATTTTGCTACGCTTTATCAACTGTAATGGTTATCTGGCGTCTGAGTGAAATGAAGGTGATAATGCCAGCGAAATTATTTCAGCGCCGAAAGGAGCTAAAATTTGTTCTTAATGAATTGAGGGAAAACTCCGGAAAAAATTTCAACTAGGTACCTTGTCTCAACTAGGATTTCAACACGAGCTAATTCCTTTCACGATTAGATATGCTAACCGCTATTCCACAGCGTTTGACCCCTGATTCTTAAGGTAAATATCATCCAATCTTCAACAGGCTATAATTTACTTGTCTTATGTATGCTGGAGATCCAAACTATTTTTAAAGGAAGTTAATAATATCAAAATTACAATTTTTTAAATTTAAAATCTAACTTAATTTAAAAAATGTCAAAATTCAAATTTCAATATCTACAATATAGAATAGAATAGAATGACAACTGTAACACTACAATGAAATATGATGTATGTAATAAAGAATAACTATGGGCGTTTTGTTAGTCACTTAAGGGGTTAGGTACAGCTTACAGCAGTAAAATTTTTGAAATATTCAACATTTTTTTCCTCCATTACTGTATCTTGTACAATAATGAAAATTGGTATGTGGAAAACAATGTCCTTCTGCTATATGAAAAAATATTTTTACGATTAAAAAAAAAATATATATATATATTTTTTTTAATTCAAAACGTTGGCAGTTCACTTTACAGTGATGAAGCGTTTCCCTCATAACTCATAAACTTGTCAACTTTTTCATGTTCTCTCTCTTTTACTATATTGCTGAAACTCATGTTTAAAATATCATGCTCTTTCAACTATATTTCTTAATAAATATTTTTTTTTTATTTTGTGTAATAGAAAATACTGATATTTGACTATTTTTAAAAAATGAATTTATATTTTATCAGACAATCTAACAAAGGTAGAGAAGTGATCTTGTATCATGTGGTAGATATGGCATGCACAAATACACGCAAAAAATTTCATCACAGAATATTGGATAGTTTTTTAGTTATGTGGGAAACGCTTCGTCACTGCACAGTGAACTGAATTTTGAAAAAAAAGAAAATGTAAATAATTTTTTTAATCGTAACAATATTTTTTCATATAGCAGAAGGACAGTGTTTTACACATACTAATTTTCATTATTGTACAAGATACAATAATGGAGAATAAAAAAAGTTAAATATTTCCAAAATGTTACTGCTGTAAGCTGTACCTAACACCTTAAACATCTCCCATTATTGTCTTTAGATCTGCCAATGTATTAAATGTCATGTAAACTGAATTTTTATTTTCCTATATAAGTATGTTTATAAATTGACATAATATACTCCATCGGAATAACAGATATATAGGATGGATAATAAATACAACATGGTACCTACATTATCATTTAGTAAAGTAGAGGAGGAAAGACCCGTCCTGTGACTTTATCATGTGCTATATCACCAATGGGTATGAAGAGGAAGATAAGTTTTAATCTGTGATTAACTTCAGTGTCAGTAGATTCGTATAATACATACGTATTAACCATCATGAAACAAACACTCTTTATGATAGCTCATTCTTTTCCTTCTTGCTCACCTCACATGTCAGGTCTCACCTCCTCACCTATAGGCCTATTAAGTTTCTCATGACGCATACTGAATCTCTGTTTAAACTCCACTGAAGTCTCAAATTTAACATTAACTCTTTCTCGAAATATTCTTATACGACGATTATGTTGATATATCTCAATTTGTTTATCACCAGAAGAAGAATACATGCTTTTTTCTTTTAACAAAACACATCTCAGCCAATTTTTTTGAGTAGGTTATTTTACGACGCTTTATCAACATCTAGGTTATTTAGAGTCTGAATGAGATGAAGGTGATAATGCTGGTGAAATGAGTCCGGGGTCCAACACCGAAAGTTACCCAGGATTTGCTCATATTGGGTTGAAGGAAAACCCCGAAAAAAGCTTCAACCAGGTAACTTGCCCCAACTGGGAATCGAACCTGGGTCACCTGATTTCGCGGCCAGACGCGCTAGCCGTTACTCCACAGGTGTGGACCTTCTCTGGCAATATTAGGATCTAAAATAATAAGGTATTGACATCCAATTCAGCTATTTACCCACATTAAGAGTTGTGTAAGAATTTGTTACAAAATTTGTAAAACTGTTTATAAAATTGTAAACAAATGGCAATTGATTTTGTAGTAGCCTGGAATCTGCCATTTTCTACTTCAATGACACATTTTCAAGAGTATCTTTGTGAAATACAAAGTGAATTAATACATTTGTAACAATTTATAATTTATATTTTCGTGAAATAAGACCCTAGTCATCAGTATAATACAAACGGTAGTAATTTTGTCAACGGCGTAATTAAAGCCTATATAAATATAACTGTATTTTTCCAAACACGAATTACATTGCTTAACATGTACTTTAAAAAGTATTGGTCAGAATGCGAAACCTTGTTTTACTTTCCAAGTCGTTAAGTTATTTCCGCGATGAAATACACTCTTTAGACGAATAGGCTATAAAAGGCACTGGATTATAATCATGATTCATGTGAAAGGATTATAAGCGTGATAATTAAAACATTAAATTTTTTTTAAGAATGCAGTAATTTCTAAAGGATATCCGAGAAGTCTTTTTGCAATCATAATCCTAAGTGAAAGTGTAAATGTACAGTGAATATCACATTTGATTCCCTCCAAGTACTGGGGATGAGGATTAAGTTAATCTACATCAGTGGTTTCCTCTGTTCAAGCTACAGCCGAAAAGCAAATTTGCTTATAGTCTCTGTGGGGTTGAGTGAAAAATGCGTGGCATTACAAGTCTGTGTATGAACACTGCCTCCAAACCAAACGTTCTTCACAAGCTATAAGAGAATAAATCAATATTTTGTTACAGTATACAGGGGTCATACAAAAGATCTTTCCGGTTTCGAACACATGTAATTTTACGTTCTATGAATCTGAGGGGCATGAAAATAGCATCAATGAAAAAAAAAACTAAAAAAGTTTTGTTCTTTAACTTATAGATGTTCAATGCGTCCCCCCTTGGTAACACGGCACACATCAAACCTATAGTCAAGTTCCACGTAGGTACGCGGATTTTCCGACCCCCAGATTCTGAGGTTATGTCTGTTCACCTTACAGAAAGATGAAAAGTGACTTCGTCAGAAAACACCACGGAACGAATAAATTAATCATTGGTTTCAGTTAAAGTCTGCATACTTATGCAGAAATTTCTTCGTAGCACTTTGTCCTCTGCTTCATGTCTTGCAGCAACTGTAGTCGGTACGAATGAAATCGCAATTGCTTGCGAAGAATCTTGCCTTAAAATCAGTGTAGGCTACAATTTACGGATTATAGGCCCACCGAGTGAATCTGCAACAAATTTTGTTCGGTAATGCCGTTGCACATTAATAACCGACTGGTTCACATGAAAATCAGGCTTTTCTGTTCTCTATAGCAGCCATTTCGCCTCAACAATGAACAAATTTGTTTATATGCGCTATTATGAGGCAGTGTTATCAATTAGGAAAACAATATATAAATCTGGCTTTCAGGTAGAAGCTCTCTGTGAAGCAGGCTTGAATAATGTATGTTTTGCTGCAATTAGTTCAAAATATTACAATATATATATATATATTGCTGAAAAAGAAACAAAAAAGAAACGTCTGTGGGTTAAACCATGGATTGCGGGACGTGACAAGAAAAGTATCCATCAAAACTCACTAAAAACTGGTTTTCGAAACCAGAGTTTCTACCTAAGACAGTTCTCCAAATTCATCAAGATGTTTGGTATTACTAATTATTACCAATTAGTAATTCCTTCCATCCATCAAAATAGTAGGCCTATCCTTACTGTAAGTTATAGCACACGCAAACATATTGTTTCACGAGATAACGAATGACCTATACAGTTTCCATTTTTTAACTACTTTATTGGATTCGTTTCTACTGCATGTTCAGTTCAAAGTGCGTCATGGCTCGCTGTATGTCGTCATATGGCTAGCCGATGAGCCTGGAGAATTCAATCTTCCTACACTTCCGCAGAGGCGTATTGCCTATGTGCCAGAGAAGTTGCCTAGAAAGTACGGCGTTCATTCAGAAGATAACTTACCGATACATACCGTAACGCCGGTAGTGGCAGGAATATGAACTGTTTGGAAACACGTACTGAGTTGAGTTTTTTTCTTACTGTCGGGATATGGGGAGAGGGTTAAGACGATTACTTACGTACAGTATTTGTTGACATTAACTTCGACGGTCAACATGGACACGCAGCATTTGATTTGTGTTGTGGAATGTTGCCGTACGCAACCGATGATAACAAATACCCTGGATACGACTTGCCCGCGCAAAACACAGTTCGAAAGAGGTTATGGTAGCACACAGACCGTAGAGACCGCCATCTGTTGCTACGACATACCCTACACGTTCTCAAGTTCAGATTGAACGCCTTGATTAATAGGCAACTTCTCTGACATAAAAGCTGTAACTCGCTTCAAATCGCTGACTCACAACAGTGACGTCATGACACACTTTGAAATGAACACCCAGTATAAGGATCACTCTGTACCTTTTGTATAACTTCATTTCTGAACAGCCTCATGGTCTGGTGGTATCATCGTGCTTCTTCGCCCCGGTACTGGTTGAATGATCGTTCACCTCCCGAAGTATGTGAATGTGTGGAGAACAGTCAAGTATCGGTTTTGGATCTTCATGGGCTGTCGCGCAGCAGAAGAAAATACTGTGTAGTGTCTGTCTCTTTGCAATCCAGACACGATGATATGATAGTACGGGGTTAATGGATAAATAATGAAATGAAAAGAGTAATAGAACCGAAGTATTCTCAGAAAACGCGCCTCACAGAAATGTCGAACATAGAAACTCTTTATATCTGGGCCTTATTCGGAGTCAACATGGAATATACGATATTTTACTAATAAAGAACTAGCCTCGTGTGTAATAAATCTGCTAATCCATCCAACTGTTTGTGTGGGGTTGTATCGATATAATCCAATTGTAAATATGTGCCTACATTCCTCGTAACCAGCGCCTATTAATCGGTTACATCATTTCACTGTTTGTGAAATTTGTTACCAGATTTCACTCTTGTTGGACAAAGCCATAAAAATATATATAGATCTTCTCTTTTTTGTGGTAGCTAAGAGTCGTGGTCATATGAGCTAACGGCAGAAATGGTAGAAAAATTCTAAAGTGGTCTTTTGTGTCACATTCTTTTGAAGAAAGAAAATGGTGGGTAGGGCTTTCAGTGTTGATTTATGACAGTAAAAACAATGACAACGATGGCCATAGTCGAATTCATTCTACGCTGTCGTTGTAAGTATAAAAGAAAAAATCCCTCTAGAAACAACTGCCGTCCGAGGCTACTCAACTCAGTGCTGTGCAAAGGAATAAATTGGTGCCTGGTAATTCTTTCCAAGAAATTTATTAATGAAATGATCCATATATTATAATTCACAGCACTGTGTCTCTTCACCCACATTCTTCATTTTTTCTCATGTTACTTCCTCCTCCTCTTTGTAATTTCTGTTCCTCACCTCCTTCACATTCTCCTTATTTTTATCACTTAAACCCTTTCCACTTCGTCCTACTCTTTCTAGGATATAGCTCCTTCCTTGTCACTTCACTATTCCTTCGACTCTTCTATTACTTTACTTATTCTATCTCAAATTATATCCTCTGCATTATCTTTCTCCAGCTTATTCCTCTGTTTCCTTATGAATCTTTCTGTTATTCACTTAATTTGTTTGTTCCTTCCATTCTCCCTTTATTTCTTTTCACATGTGTCTATTCTTTCCTTTTTTCTCTATAAAGTTGCTTCCCTTTCCCTCTATTCTCCTTTCAATTACCTTCTTTTGTTCACAACTATCTCCCTTCTCAACTTCCATCTTCTGTCTTTTCTCTCTTCTTAAATCGTTCTTTTCTATCTTCTCTTTTCTTAGTTTGCTCCTTCCTTCCCTTCTCTATACTCAATTTGTTCCTTATTCTCCTTCTTCTTTCTCCATTTGATCCTTCTATCTCTTGTCCTTTTTCAATTTGTTTCTTTAATCCGCTCTCCTTTTTCAGTTAGTTCCTTCAATTCATTCTCCTTTTTCAATTTCTTCCTTCAATTCGTTCTCCTTATTCAATTACCGGTAGTTCCTTCAATTCATTCTCCTTTTTCAATTTCTTCCTTCAATTCGTTCTTTTTCAATTCGTTCCTTCAATCCGTTCTCCTTTTTCAATTTGTTCCTTTAATCCGTTCTCTTTTTTAAATTAGTGCCTTCAATTCATTCTTCTTTTTCAATTTGCTCCTTCAATTTCGTTCTCCCTTTTCAATTTGTTCCTTTAATCCGTTCTTTTTCAATTAGTTCCTTCAATTCATTCTCCTTTTTCAAATCCTTCCTCCAATTCGTTCTCCTTTTTCAATTCGTTCCATCAATTCGTTCTCCTTTTTCAATTTGTTCCTTCAATCTGTTTTCCCTTTCCAATTTTTTCCTTTAATCCGTTTTTCCTTTTCAATTTCTTCCTTCAATCCGTTCTTCTTCTTCAATTAGTTCCTTCAATCCGTTCTCCCTTTCCAATTGTTTCCTTTAACCCGTTCTTCCTTTTCAATTAGTTCCTTCAATCCGTTCTCCCTTTCCAATTGTTTCCTTTAACCCGTTCTTCCTTTTCAATTAGTTCCTTCAATCCGTTCTCCCTTTCCAATTGTTTCCTTTAACCCGTTCTTCCTTTTCAATTAGTTCCTTCAATCCGTTCTCCCTTTCCAATTGTTCCCTTTAACCCGTTCTTCCTTTTCAATTAGTTCCTTCAATCCGTTCTCCCTTTCCAATTGTTTCCTTTAACCCGTTCTTCCTTTTCAATTAGTTCCTTCAATCCGTTCTCCCTTTCCAATTGTTCCCTTTAACCCGTTCTTCCTTTTCAATTAGTTCCTTCAATCCGTTCTCCCTTTCCAATTGTTTCCTTTAACCCGTTCTTCCTTTTCAATTAGTTCCTTCAATCCGTTCTCCCTTTCCAATTGTTCCCTTTAACCCGTTCTTCCTTTTCAATTAGTTCCTTCAATCCGTTCTCCCTTTCCAATTGTTTCTTTTAACCCGTTCTTCCTTTTCAATTAGTTCTTTCAATCCGTTCTCCCCTTTCCAATTTTTTTCCTTTAATCCGTTCTTCCTTTTCAATTAGTTCCTTCAATCCGTTCTCCCTTTCCAATTGTTTCCTTTAAGACGTTCTTCCTTTTCATTTAGTTCTTTCAATCCGTTCTCCCTTTCCAATTTTTTCCTTTAATCCATTCTTCCTTTTCAATTTGTTCCTTCAATCCGTTCTCCATTTCCAATTTTTTCCTTTAATCCGTTCTTCCTTTTCAATTTGTTCCTTCAATCCGTTCTCTCTTTCCGATTTTTTCCTTTAATCCTTTCTTCCTTCTCAATTTGTTCCTTCAATCCGTTCTCTCGTTCCAATTATTTCCTTTAATCCTTTCTTCCTTCTCAATTAGTTCCTTCAATCCGTTCTCCCTTTCCAATTTTTTCCTTTAACCCGTTCTTCCTTTTCAATTAGTTCTTTCAATCCGTTCTCCCTTTCCAATTTTTTCCTTTAATACATTCTTCCTTTTCAATTACTTCTTTCAATCCGTTCTCCTCCCTTTACAATTTTTTCCTGTAATCCATTCTCCCTTTTCAATTAGTTCCTTCAATCCATCTCTCTTTTCAATTTCTTCCTTCAATCCATTCTCCTTTCCAATTTGTTCCTTCTATTCTTTCTCCTTTGCCTATTTGTTCCTCTAATCTTTTTTTTTAATTTGTTCTTCCAATCTCTTCCTCTATTTCAATTTATTGAATATATCCGTTTTCCTTTTCAATTTGTTCCTTCTATTTTTTTTTATAATTTTCCAATTCGTTCCATCTACCCATTCTCCTTTCTCAATTTGTTCCATCTATCCGTTTTCTTTTTAAAATTTCTTCCATCTACCCGTTCTCCGTTTTCAAATTGTTCCTTCTATTTCTTCTCAATTTACAATTTGTTTCTTCTACGCCTTCTCTTTTCCAATGTCTTCGTTCTATCCCTTCTCCTTTCCAACTTTCCTTCTGTCCCTCCTCCTTTACCATTTTGTTCTTCTATCCCTTCTAATTTTCCAATCTCTTTTTTTCTCTATCCCTTCTCCTTTCACAATTTGTTCCTTCATTGTATTCTACTTTTCTCAATTTGTTCCTTCCATCCCTTCTCCTATTTCCAATTGTTTCTTCTATCCCTCCTCCTTCTTTAATTCTTCCTTTCATCCCTTCTCTTTTCTGAATTTATTCTTTCTATCCCTTCTCCTTCCCATATTTGTTCCTCCTATTTATTTTACTCTCTCAATTTATTCCTTCTTCATCACTATGTTTCTTATTTATTTTCTCTTTCATCGATTTCCTTTTTCACTCTGAAATTGTTCCTTCTTTCTTTGTCCCTTTCTTCCTATATTTTATTTTCGCTCTTTGCCTTTCTCCACTTCCACTTATGTTGTCCTCTGCTTCGTATTTCGTTTCTTTTCTCATTGTTTTTCTTCTCGTTTTTCATTTTGTTTGTGACTATTGTTTCTATTTCCTATTTCCTTTCTTCTCTATCTCTCTTAGCTTCTCTCTTATTTACTTCGTCAAATGTATCTTTTCCTTCTCTCTGTACGTGTTCTTCCTATCCTCTTCCAGATTTATTGTATTTATTTATTTAATATCTTTTTATCTGCATATGTTTGTTTTCTCTGGTTTTTCCTCTTCTTTCTTCATACCGTACGTTTCTTCTTTCTATTCTCCCTGCTTTTGAATTTCTTTCGCTCCTGTTTTTGCTCCCACTCAGCTTTATATTATCTCTTATGTTATCTTGCTATACACATTCCTCTCCTTTTTCCCCCTCATCCTTCCTCCTTATTTTTTCTTTACTATAGAGACTTTTCTCGTCCTCTTTTTTATACTAACTACTCCTCCTCTCCCTCTTCTGCCCACGCTGATTCTCCTTGTAATTAACAGTACGACTTTCAAATAATCAGTTTACTTCGTTATTTTAATTACGATGTGTACTTACTTACTGGCTTTTAAGGAACCCGGAGGTTCATTGCCGCCCTTACATAAGCCCTCCATATTGGTCCCTATCCTGAGCAAGATTAATCCAGTCTATATCATCATATCCCACCTCCCTCAAATCCATTTTAATATTAACTTATCTTCCCATCTACGTCTCGGCCTCCCTAAAGGTCTTTTTCCGCCGGCCCCCCAACTAACACTCTATATGCATTTCTGGATTCGCCCATACGTGCTACATGCCCTGCCCATCTCAAACGTCTGGATTTAATGTTCCTAATTATGTCAGATGAAGAATACAATGTGTCAAGTTCTGTGTTGTATAACTTTCTCCATTGTCCTGTAACTTCATCCCTCTTAGCACCAAATATATTCCTAAGCATCTTATTCTCAAACACCCTTAACCTATGTTCCTCTCTCAAAGTGAGAGTCCAAGTTTCACAACCATAAAGAACAACCGGTAATATAACTGTTTTTATGCTCGACCATGCCGAAATGTAGTAATTATACACCTGGTAGCATGCCTTTAATGCATGTCATTAAAGTACATCTACTCATTAAAGGTCAGGTCTTTCAGCCAATGACGAC
The DNA here is from genome assembly GCF_040183065.1 of Periplaneta americana. Lineage (NCBI taxonomy): Eukaryota > Metazoa > Arthropoda > Insecta > Blattodea > Blattidae > Periplaneta > Periplaneta americana. The sequence continues at coordinate 144,614,769 of NC_091118.1, forward strand.
TCAGGTTACAACTGTTCAGCCAATGACAGGTCAGCTTTCTACCGTTATAAAACCGCAAGTATCGATTATTCTCGGATATGCAATCGAAAGAGAATTAGCGAAAAGTCATGGAGGCTGGAAATCCAATACTGTCGCAGAAGGTTATGTTCTGTTACTATAATAATTAGCGTTAATTGTAAATAATATTCAAATAAATTTAATTTGTCATCTCGTTTTTCAATGTCTAATTTAATTTCAGTGTTATCTCTGTAGGTTCTTATGGCCTAGCAAGGTCAATGTGGACATTTGTTCCTCGGAAAAAATCAATACTTTCGCGTCTGCGCACATCTCACAACATACGGGACATTGGTCAAGGTCAGATACAAAGAAAATTAATAATATCAAGTTAGAAATATGGTCGAGCATAAAAAGTCGTATGAAACTCGCCTATAATGGTAATTAAGAAGCTCGTATGAAAATTATGAAACTCGCTTGCGCTCGTTTCATAAATATCCATACTCGCTTCTTAATTACCTTCATTATAGGCTCGTTGCATAATATACTATTTAAATTCTAACTTTAAGATTTTTTGACAGCAGACTGGATGATAAAAGCTTCTCAACAGAATAATAACAGGCATTTCCCATATTTATTCTATGTTTAATTTCCTCCCGAGTATCATTTATATTTGTTACTGTTGCTCCCAGGTATTTGAATTCTTCCACCTCTTCAAAAGATAAATTTCCAATTTTTATATTTCTTTCGTACAACGATGTGTACTTCTGCAAATAATTTCATACATATCAATATCATGGGAGGTTTTTGTTAATTATATGCGATTGCTGTAATGTTACAATGTTTTATGCCTCATAATTGTAGACAGAATTTCAACACTCTAGCCTCGGAAACATAATAGAATCGAAGAGGATAAATGCAATTGCAATACGTTATATAATACAGCAGCTGCGCGAATGTTCTTGTTTTTCACAGTCCCCGTAATGTTCGCAATGAAATACCTGCGGAGAGAAGAGAAGCGGAGAGGAGAGTCATTCTGTTACGCGTGTGCCCAGAAGGAAATACTTCTGCAGAGTGGTGGCAAGACCGATAATTGCGAAAGGGTGGCACCGTCAAATAACGCAGCTCTTTACAGCACAGAAGCTGCATTTACTCACTTCCTTCCGGGGACTGAAAAAGGGAGTGTAAAATATGTTAAAGTCTCTTTTCCCTAGCATTTCACCAATTTACACAACAGCTTTAGGATTTATTTCAAGAAATGTGTTTATACAATTCTACAGAATAGAACTTAAAATATTGCAGAAATAGGTATACATAAATTAAGCCACGAAAATAGGCCTAAGCACATATTTTTGTCATTGTAATGAGTAGTACATGACATGATCTTAACATTACTATGAAATAATTATTAACGGCTTCTCAAATAAAGAAACAGGGAATTCATTTCTGTAAGATGTGCGAAGTGAGATGTGCTTGATTCCGCCGCTCATACTCGCGCATAAATTACAGATATTTTACATCTCACAAACTTTCAACTTAAGCATCTGTTTCGTCAGACAGGTGAGCTATTTCCATATGATGTAAATCATAGTGAACATTTACTACAGCACATATCGCCTTACATTTGTCTCGTGACTTTTAACTCTAGAGAGTATATATACAGGGTGTAAGGGGTATAAGTGCCGTCGTTTTCACAGTCGTCGGGGACGGTCTACAAGATCAAAAAATGTCCATACAACATAGGATCAAAACTTTATAGTTTTAATAGAAAAAATATTTCTTTCCTAATTTTATTTGTTATACTGCTTATATCGTATATTGCTTATATTAGTTTAAATAAATATTTGTGTGTTCTATTACGTTTTCGTGAAATTAAATAATAATGCATGCTTAAATTTGTTAATATTCTATCGTGAGAGACGTGGCAACATGTTCAGCAGGATTCATGCAGCTGACGTACTCTGCACAGATGTACAGATCAGCTGAGTTCAAGCTCCCTGTTCATAGGTCTCCTGCCGAGCGGATGGCAGTTCAGTACAGTTATTCGATAAACAACTTATAATGCCATTCACAGTTCAGGAATATCATGATATGTTATTAATAATTTATGGAGAAAGTCGTCATAATTCAAGTGCAACAAGAAGGATGTATCGCTAACGTTTTCCGCAAAGAAGATTATCTAATCGGCGAACTTTTGTAGCAGTTTCTCAACGATTATTAGAAACTGAGATTCTCTTGCCCCGTTTCGAAAATCGTGGACGGTGGACACGTGGAAAATCTGATATAAATCCGTATGCACAATTTTCAAATGTAATTTAACGAGTACATATTGATAAGAAAACAAACTGAATTTAGACAATCACTTACGAATGGTTTATCTGTAAGAAATGATTTTTCGTGAAGTATCATGTCGTAAAATATGCCAAATTGCAAACTTTGTTTCTTTAAAAAGGATACTGCTTTATGGAAGCGGGAGAGATAAAAATTTTACGTTAGAAAAAAACGTTCATGTGATTTTGTGCAGTAAACCATTATTGTTTATTTTCAGACTTACAATAAAAAATGGAGCAATATTGTTAAATAAATGGAAATTTGCCATAGTGTTCTATTAATGAGATTGAAATTGTATTTGCTGCTCGTTTTATGTAAACAACAGTTGTCCTGGTCCGCCCCTGCATTGGAACAGAGCATCTGTTTTGTACCGGTATGTCTGTCCCCGCTTCAGCTGTACTGTGTACCTGTAAACTCTCTCCTCCCCATCCAATAACGTTGCCAAACGCCTAATGTTATAAACTTTAATAATTATTTAAATATTGCAATTAGAAAAAAATTGTGAGGACATTTTTTGTTCCTTAAAACACGAATCTTCAGTTAAAAAAATGACACACCCCTTCTGTGTATGTATAAACAAATTCATACATAAATAAAAAGAAACAAATATAAATAATAGATAAATAAATAAATAAATAAATAAATAAATAAATAAATAAATAAATAAATAAATAAATAAATAAATAAAGTGAACTTCGTGATATACAAAGACGGTACTCAGTGGTGAGGTTTTCGCGTGGTACTACCGTTTCTCCTACCGGCATTCAACCACTGCTCTATTAATTATCACAATATCATTTGTTGCTATGTAGTTCGCCTCCCCTGGTGCACCGAGGGCAACGGCAAGGGCGGGAAAGGAACTACAACTTCGGCCCGTTGCTCATAGTGAGACGTTTTGGTGAATAACGCAAAGTCAACTGCTCAGCTATTAGAAAGAAAAAATGTCAATGGTAACTTACACTGCACTAATGAATATATAAGTCAGGACTCTTAACAGACAATACGGGATTGCTCCAGTAACATAATATCTACACGTCATTAAACCCAAATTTAAAACAATAAAGATCTGCTTCAATGACACAGGATCTGCACATCGTTGAACCTCAACTGAAGAAAATACAGGGACATCATTTTATTTTTACTTCAATTTTTATTGTACCTGAGTTTTTGAATGTACTTCACTCCCACCCTTTCTACTAATGAAGTTTAACCGTCCTCCACACAGATATAACACTGCATATACAGTCATAGTAGCTTTACGGTCATAGTAGGCCTAAACAGTATGTTCCAAAAATATGTTCGCGTTTTCCAGTGACGAAAGAGCTTTCAATATTGAATCATTTTCGCACAGGTACTGTCATCCATTTGCCTACGTCGTATCCCGGTTTCCCCCACTATATTTTATTCGACAGCTAGTGACTGGGCTGTCTTTGCTCTTTTCTGAGAACATTAATTTCTGTTAGAAATTGGACGCCTACGTAATGTTATAAAATAACTTAAATAAAAGGGCCTCGTTAAGTAATTAACTGTCACTTGATTTCCTCCCTTTCTACGACCCTACGACATAAAAACTTGGACGGACAGTAGATAGTATGTCAGAGTAATTTTATCTTTTCGGATCGGGCAGAAGTGAAGATTAAATTTACAGTACGTAAGGTACTCTTTTATAGAGAGGGTACAGAATTATTTCAACATGAGTTACTAGTACGAAGGACGAAACTGGTAATTGGGATTAGATACAATAGTCTATATTGCGATAAATGCACATCAGAACTGAAGCCTGTACCGAAATGAACGGCCACCATTTTCAAAAACGTGTTTAAATATCCATATTATGATTATTTTTCAATTTAACTTCATTCTCTATATTGTACGCTAATGTGCTGTAGACAGTATAATATACACTGCATAATGAATACGTCAGCATAGACAGCTCAGTTCGTGAGTAAAAACACTTATTGTAAATACTGTACTGTATTTTGATTAAACAAAACCTAATGAAAATGATCAAACTCAAAAGCGCGATATTTCCTAGTTTACGTAAATGGATGAACTACTTTTCTTCCCTCCTATACCTAGTAAAGTGATATGTTTGTATTCTACGCCAGTATCATCGAACTCCAGTCGTGGAAGGGGTTAACAAACGGCGTTGATCCAGAGGTATAGCCAAGTTAATATTAAAAATGTTAGTAAAATTAAATGATGTCCCTGTACAAACCTGCTCTAGTGACATAGGATCTGGAAGTTATTAAATCTCTTTTTAAGAAAACATAATAATATCTCATTCAGTAACACAGTATCTTTACGTCATTAAACCTCAATTTAAGACAATACAAACCTGTCCCAGTGATATGAGATCTATACGTTATTAAACCTCAATTTAAGACAGCAAAGATCTGCCTCAGTGACACACAATCTGCACGTCTTTGAAGCACAAGTGAAGACGATACAAGCCTGCTGCAGTGACGTAAGACCTGCATGTCATTAAACCTCAGATTAAGACAAAAAGATTTGCTTCAATGATAGAGGACCTTTACGATATTGAACATCAATACCTTAATTTAAGACAATATAAACCTGCTCCAATGACATAAGCTCTGAACGCTATTGAATGCAATGTAGATATTCTTCAGTGACACAGGATCTTTACGTCAATGAACCTAAATTTGAAACATTAAAACCTCAATTTAGAACAATATAGAACAGTTGAAGCGACATAGGACTTGTTCATTACAGTATCTCAATTCAAGGCAGTACAGACCCTCTACACTGTTACTGCTATATATACCATTAGCTGAAAAAAACTTTGATCAACACATAACGTGACTTTCACCTACAGCAACAAAAGATAAATATCTGACAACCGTGAAACATCAACGACTGTGATGGACAAGTTAATTGCATTTTATACGGTTGATAGCAGTGTTAAACGAATCGCAATTAATACGTATAAACTGTAACACACGAAGAAATCACCGTTATTCTCGCAATTATTTTTGGAGTCACTGAGCATAAATCTATAGGAACATTACCATACGAATTTACGTGATATTTGCTAATCCAGCCGCGTCAGTTGTAACAGAATTCCAGACTGCAAAATGCATATTCAAGTTTCGATCTCACTAATGCAACAAGAGATAAAACTAAATAATAAAAAGAAACATTACAAATGTGTTTAATTTTCGGGCTGGTGATTCCTGCATTCTGACGTATACCTCGCCCTGTTCGGGTTGGGCCCTGGATATCGAACGATCCCTGCTAGTGGCGGGCACATGAGCCTAGAGTTCACCGGGTCTTCTATGAAACGAGTTCCATGTTTTCGATGATAGTTGCAGGTTCCGCTAATAAATTTAATCTCTCCAGATATAGTATTCCCAACTATGGTACATTTTATTTAAGGAAAAATTAGAAAAGTATAAATATAATGATATATTTACGAGATTATCTGCCAGAAGAAAATGAAAAAAAAAAGAGGCTTGTAAATAAAAACAGAGAGACTATCAGCACCCTTATACAATTATTAAAGGTAGAAATTTATAACACAATATGAGTATATTAGGTTAATTGTGCTTAGACTGTCGTTACCTCATGAATGACGTGAAGCCTGAGATATGGCCAGGTTACAACTGAAATGTGTTGTGTTTCGCAGCAATTGAATAAGGATACGTTTCTCGTGAGTAGGGTTCAGCGTTGTGCTCCGACAATTGATTTGTTTACATTGCACTGCGATTCGTTGATTGGTTAACCACATAAACCTACAGCCTCACCCAGATTATACCCCGGCTGAGTTCCCTAACAGGTAATCATGCACCTGCATTGTTAGCTACGCTCACTCTCTCTTTCAACAACGAGCACTCTATGCATACCTAACCTTGTAGTCTCTGTGGGTAAATTCCTATCTTTAATAATTATACATCAATGAAACGACGAATTGTTGGACACGTCCAACAAGTTGGGCGGATGGATTATGTATGAGACGGAATGCTTATAACCTGAAGTTTATGAATATGGTATTATTATTATTATTATTATTATTATTATTATTATTATTATTATTATTCATCTTAGAAAAGTCTTTCCGAAATCCATTTCATTAAGAGACCACCTCTCTCAGAGACCGATTTTTCTTAGAACTGATTTAAAACCTATAAAATAAATGTACCTTTACCTCTATTTAAGGACCAGTGAATAGCCATTTTATTGATTTTACTCCTTTCAAGAGACCAAATTTCAGAATTAATGGTCAGTATTATTTTACAATGCAGTAGTTTAATGCATTAAATAAATTCTGAGAACTTGATAAGCGTACTTTACTGTATCTTCAAAATGTTCTTAATTATTCGTACTGAATGTCCGAACCTTTACTCCTCTAAGAAATGTGGGAATATCTAGCGAGAAAGAGATTGTTGTTAAGGTTGTGACCGCTGCACACGGTCTTCAGGGTCTGATCACGGATTCACCTGTAAGGTGGTACTTGGTACCTTGTTTAACAGTTTAATTTCTTCTGGAATTGTGTAAAGTTGCTACGAATAAAACATGTTGGAGGAACGAGTCAGAGTAATTTGCGAAATTGAAATAAAATTCTGTTTTAACCTTGAAACTTCATATTCGGGATGATTTATGCGTTTATAATAAATTTCCTGAAAATGTGTATTTACTTAATTGTTTTGTGAAAATATGGGTTTTTATCTGAAATAAAATTCGGTTTTTAGGCTTGGAACTTCATATTCGGAATTTTTAACTTCGTTAATTGTGTTTTATTACGTAAAAACATATTTACTTACATACGAATCGGCTCGCTACTGATTAGTATTAAATGTACCTTTATTTTTGACATTTAAAACATATTCTGAAAAAAAAAAAATGTACTCACAAGATATTGCCAGTAAATATAATTTTGAAATATCTTTTTATATGATGTCTTAAGCACACATGTCATTATTCTTACTGTTTTTTTTTTTGTGTGAAACAAAAATAAGTTTAGCTTTAGATGAATTGTCTCAGAATATTAATCCATATTTAACTACATGCCATTTTAAGGGTGTTTATATGGTTGATAGGATATAAGTAGAGCCTAATTTTATGTAATATGAAAATATATGAAACATGTAGCTAAAATGGCAACATATGTAGATAAATATGTAATAAATAAGAAATATATAACTTAAAATCTAAGCTTTATTAGATGTACTTTTACACACTGATTAAAATTACAGGTGTACATGTGATTCAGCCTCAATTAATTATTGTTTGGAGGCGCAATTAATAATTAAATATTTTTCCATATTTTCTGCGGTCTTTGAGTGTCTCGTCAACGGCAACCCATACGTAGGAATCGCCAAGTTAAGCGCTCTAATAGTTTCCTTTGTGTCAGTATAGAAGAAGTTCAAATAATTTTTCCGAAGTTTTGATTCATCCGGAATACTGAAGTTGCAGTGTTTGTGTAGGAATAGGCCTACTTGAAACTTTGGCACTCCAAGTTTATACCACGGTATGTTTGCAGCAACCATTGTCATACAAAAATCTTTATGGAATTCACTGGTAGAAGACGAAGAAGATTCTATCTTCATTTGTGTAAGAACTTATTTTATGAAATTCAATTTCTTAATTCGTTGTCACACACTTTGCACAGCACGATTTTACCGACACTAGTAAAGGATCGTGAATTGAAATCCAATCTTTTAACTTGGATGCGACTGGCGCCATAGCAGTATACTAACTAGCTGTATCACCTGATGTCAGAATAAGTTTCTGAAGAAAACTGAAAGAACTACCGTATTCTTTCACAGCAACGGATTGGGAGTGTTTGTGGCAAACGGTCATACCCACAGGGTACTTATCACTTTGTCCTTCATCGCGGTAGCAGGACAATGACCCACCCTTTGCATTGGTATATGTTCCTACTTTACCGATACTTCTTAAGGGATACACAGAATGTTAACATAGCGAAGGAATGTCCATTTTTTGAAAGAATATGTTAATATTTTCAGTTATTAAATTATTTTTATGAATTACAGACAAAGGGACGAGCTTTATAAACCATTTTCAGACGTGTAACTTATGAGTCAAGTCGAGGAAAAATTGGTGAAACAAAAATGTGTTCTTTCAAAATATGTAAAAATATGTAATATATGCCAAAATATTTATTATGCACCAAAATATGTAAAAATATGTAACTTAAAACTTCGGAATAATGATCTCTTTGGTGTGATTCGCCGACATTTTAGTTTTTCTTATAGCTACATATGTAGAAACAGAATATGTTGTTGTTGTTATTTAGTCAACTGTCTGAAGACAGGTCTGAACCTCACAAGTGATACCAACAAGGCACCATTTATGAGGCAACTAGACCAAAATTACATATAATCCGGCCTCTAGATATAAGGATTTTAATGCATAACAGGCAGAGCTCAAGTTAGGAGTACTAAAGTGTACGAGGAAAAAATCGGGAATATGGTGTATAGCCATAGCTCCCGTTAATACAACATAGCAAATAAAATCGCTGACAAAATAATTACATCAATGTTAATAACTCGCATTTCTTATTTACATGTGTAGTATGCTATTCAACATAGCATTTTACGTATATCTTGGAGTAATATTATTCAGAAGAATTTTTTGATGCAATTTCTATTGTCATTTTCACAAAGTCCATAATATATTTGCTTCAACAATGTGATTTATGGTGGTATCAGAATATATTCCCTTCGGTCGGAGCGTGATGCCGACCACATCACCTCTATGCCTCCCCTCTCAAGTGTCTTCATGGCATGCGAAGGGGCAATCTTACCTCACTTAGTGAATACAATATAATAAGTTTATGTTTATCATGCGCGGATAGATACAAACTCTTATATTTTGGAAGAGGGGACAACTCCATACACATTTATTTATATCACAATTTCTGTTGGAACTGGTCCACGACTTATCGTTTGTAAATATGTCTCTAACTTCTGAGTATTTTTCGTCAGACTCGTACAATCCAGACAGTTGATTTTCTTATTTATTTTGAATAAGATATAAACACATCTATTACGTGGTATAACCCTGATTTATGAAATACGGTACGTTCTAAGTAATCTTCGGTAATATACTAGAGAATATACCATAAGCATTTTCTTCGGTGTAACTATTATTATTTTGCAAAGTCTGTGTGCATAGATGTTATTTATGTGCTAGGAATATTTTAATTACATTTCAAAACTCACGATTAACTCGAAAATCTTGAGTAATGGAAACATTTTGAAAACAAATTTGAAATCAGAGCGATGATATCTATGAGAATCCGCAGTTCTAACAGACGAAAGTTGTCACTCTGCATACGAAAGTCCGCCGCGCAAACCCCCACATTTAACTCTCTGTAACTCGCAAACCGGTACAGGTTTTGAGTATCAGCCACGTTTAAAAGTAATTTCCATCCTTTCTAAACATTCCTCTCGCTTTGACCTCCCAACTATCGTGAAAAATAAAAAATTTGTCGCTTATCAACTTTTGAGAATGTCAGTATGTGTTTTGAACGGGTTACTTCGAAGTTAGCAATTTTTTTCTCACTATCCAAACAAGATTTTGATCCCAAATTTTTTCTATGCTTTCCTTAGACATTTATCTATAAATCCTCAAAATTACAGTGCAATTGATTGTCTCCCGTAGCAGCTACGACATTGTTTGAGAGCATACTTCTCTATTCTTGATGGCGCCGGCAAACTGACGGTCACTTTCGGTTAAATAATGTGAATATTTTGCCATTGGACGTGACGCTAGCAGTGCCGGTCCGTGACGTTCATGTTCCGTATAATGTGGATCGACCTTTATTTTGTTGTTCTGTTGGCACCGTACAATTGCAGGACAAATGCGCGGCGTTGCTGCTTTTCTCTGGCCAAGGCCTTTTATGAAAGCGAGCTTGAGCTGTAGTTATAGCGCATTCTGTTGGTGACAACTGGGACTGCAGAACTGTCAAATCCCAAAGGGGCTTTACTACAAATAAAAAGCAAGCGCGGCATTCATGTGACGAGTTATCAACAATGGACGTAATTATGGAACCAATATTTTACAGCATTGCCATAAAATAGCTATGTATTATTTATTTTAGGCGTTTATTAAAAATCATGTCGTGCCTAATACTATAACATAGCAAAAGTTACACACTTCATATTTTTGCTGTTCAAACTCGGCAGTAATTATGGATTCAACATATTAGATCCCGATAAAAACAACACTGACTTACATTTATACTCGTAAATAAGAAGTAAAATATTATAGAACATATAAAACATTTGAAAGGTACACGGGAATAACGATCAAGGTCCATTTTAGAAAGTTTCGAGAAAAACGAATTTTAAAGTTTAAGCACTTAATACTTTCTTATGTGTCTACTTAATAGAAATTGACGTAGTGGAATGTCAAGAACGATGATTTCTTATTACTAGCTAGACCACATGATAGTACTTCTTTTCCACTATAAGATAGCATTATTAACTCAATTTCGATATTTGATGAACCTTGATCGTTTTTTCCGTGTACCCATCAATTGTTTTATTTAAATACTGTTTTGATATTTGAAAAACTGACACTCCATTATCGCAATAAGGAAAATAGTCCAGATTCTTTACCCTCATCATCTGAGGAGAGTCGTTATTGTAAAGCAGCGGTAACCAAAGCGGTGTCGCGATTACATCGTGTAATCACACACACATTCAAACGGGTACGAGAAGTTTCCTGTACATTGCTATGTGTTTTATTCTCGTACTTAAGACAAGCAGTCCCAGTGGCGGTATCATGTCGCTCTACAAACTCTATCTCTACAAGCAGTAACAGGTGGTTTTGTAAAGAATGAGAAGGAGAACTTTTTTGTTGTTCTGTCGGACAAAATGTAATATGTATACTTTGCTCAACGATTCAATTAGGAGTATATAGAAACATTAATTGCCACGCTGAATAATTTATTATTATTATTATTATTATTATTATTATTATTATTATTATTATTATTATTACTGACCACTAAGTATGTGTTTCTATAAATTCTTCTGTACGTGCATGAATATTGATATTTTTAGATCTTCTCCCTAGAAGGATAAAATGATTAGGCATTATCTCAATTTTAATCTCCTTAATCTTTAGATGAGGGTAACTATTTATTAGTTATTCATTTAATAATAACATTGTAGAAAAACTGATTCAGTATTATGTGCCAACGAACTGTTAAACGCCAAGAAATGACATGTCTTAAATCATAGCCAGGAAGAGAAAAATGAGATAAATAAATATATCAGCTACCTAATGGAATTTGAAATATCTCATGCTCTAAAACCTTTTAATAGAATAGAATTTTTCAAAAGAGTAATGATTAAATAGCTGAAATAACTTGTCCATAAGAAGTTTTTAATTTTGAAAAAATTCAAATTTCTCGATCAAGTAACGAGAGAAGAATTTAGAAAATTCCTGATTATATTCAATGGGAAGGTTAAAAAAAGAAGCAAGAAAAATCGTATATTATTCACTGGCTCTTGATGACAGCAGTGACATTACTGATACAGCAAAGCATGAGATTTTTATCCGCGGGATTGATCAAGATGTTAGTAAAGGAACCACCACTGGTTGTAGTTTCATACCCAGGACCTTTCCTCCGTCTCCTTACTTCATAGGCTGTCTGTCTCACGTAAACACTGCAGCTCGAGTTTTGGTCACCGTTGTTGTAAAGCAGCCGTGGCGAAAATGTGATCGTGCGCCTAGCCACTGTGTAACCTGCAACGTGCATAGCATCTATGGAGGGAGGTGGACACCCAAAGGGGAAGTGAAGCAAGTGTCTGGCTTATTAACGGATTTTCATTTTCCTTACGAAAACCACTTAAATATAATTTTATACAGTACAAGGTTACAAACTAATGTTTAGTACGTGTAACGAAGAAAGAAATGAACAAGAAAACATAGGACACATTATCACAACCTAAAATTAACGGTCTTCAGAATGTCTCTGCGACATTCAAAATCAGGAATTATGTCACTTACTGCCAGTCGTAGTTTATCATGAAGGTATTTGTCTGTCAGTCGTGATCTAAATTTGGGTTTTACTATTTTCATTGTTGAAAATAATTTTTCACAAACGTAAGTTGTAGCGAACATGGCTTCAACAGAGCAAGCGAAAGAACAAAACTTTGAATATTTATTTTTTGGCAAATATTTGAAAAATTGAACATTTGTCAAGTCCTTACATATAGCTTTCATTTAACATCACATTGTAAATCTGTGAGTTTAAATTGAAGATCTAACCGCATTATTCGTACATCTGCTGGAAAAGGATCGACGTACAGAGATGATGATGATAATGATAATGATAATAATAGGCTAATAATAATAATAATAATAATAATAATAATAATAACACTTGACCTTTTAATGTTTCATGAGTAACATGCAGTATAATGCCGTTTTATGTTATACAACCGTTTTCCTCTTAGCCTAATACTTGTGAACAAATCTAATAATAATAACACTTAACCTTTTAATGTTTCATGAGTAACATGTAGTATAATGCCGTTTTATGTCATACAACCGTTTTCCTCGTAATACTTGTGAACAAATCATACATTTAATATTTTCTTCATATTGGCAGCAAAAAAATTCGTCCTCCCATCCTACTTGAAACTTTCGTTTTTGTAGAGGTACATGGTTTCGAGAGAGACATTGCGACGATACGCCACTCGCAGGTCAGAGACAAATACAAATGGAACTGAGATTGACTCCAGTGAGTGAGAGGGTGGGGGTTGTGGGAGGTAGGAAGCAAGAGAAACGCACAGCTATCATTGCGAGCCACAATGTCCTCGTGAATCACATTTTCGCCACAGCTGTTGTAAAGGAAGAAGTCATACAGTCTAATGTGAAACGCATTGGGAACAGGTGGCAGAGTTGAAAGGGGTCTACAAAGAAGTAAGAAGGGAGAAACCTACACCTATTGCCAAGAATATGATAAAGATTTTGTCTGTGAAAAATCTAAATTATATAAGCACGCAGAGAGTAAGTTCCATTTGCATAATATTCGCACGGTGATCCATTCACAAATACCGACGATCTTTTCTTATTCTTTTCTATTTGTTGATGAATACTCCAACGGTATCTTTAACTTCATTCATTTCACGACCTACAACACACCATCAGAACCCTCCAGTACAAAATAAGGATTCACTATTTTTCAGAACAAATCACTTTCTTCCCTTCGATTGAAACGGGAAACTGGTAATTCCGACCCCCTCTCGGACTCGGACAATGGAAACTCTAGACCACGGGATGCCACCACTCACACGCCCATGCCATAAAAATGTTGTTACTGTGTCAAGTCATTGTTACTTGAGGCGTTCGTTTTCGGGCTGTTTGAACCCGAGCCTGATCGATAAATTGCACTCTTTCAGCATGTTCCATAACATAACATTGGGCTGCTGTCTCAAGCCCCACGGTGAACATTGTAGACGTGACAACCCTCTGTACATTTTAACACGGGACATTAATAATGCTGACACAGCTAGATGAAAGAAGAAATTTACAATCACTTCTCTTTCTCTTTCTCTTCGAAATCTTGAACTCTTCTATTCCTTCGTACCTGTCGTCTCACTTTAATTTACCTTTCTTCCCACCACAATCTGAACACACGCTCTCGCCATGAAACAATACTAACAATACCATCCCATCGCACCTCCTCATACTCATCTCTTCCAAAATATCCCTGCCAAGAACCTGGAATTCGCTACCTCCTAGCATCAGGGACTGTCGAAATGAAATAAAATTGAATTCAAAGGCAAACTTACTACAGTCCGTCCCAGATCTGTGGAGTAACTTCGCGCATATGGGGGCGGGGTCTATCTGTGCCGGAGTGTATTGCGGGCAGCATCCGCTCGAGTCCGCTAAGGGGTAAGATGCCTGTGGTAGAAGTAGAGTAGAGTTCAGATAGAAATTATCCCTCCTGCAAGCGACTGCTCGCTTCGTTCAAGCAATGCCTGCCCCCAGAGCGGTTATTGGCCCTGGCCCTCCCACATACCACTTGCGCAAAGCTCTTGTTTCGTTTTTCCTACTCCACAGAATCCTGGGACGGACCATAGGCACTTGGTCAGTAATTGAGACTCGTTCAGACGTAGCTTCTTGTAAATAGTTCTCTTATTGTAGCACAAAACATTCCCATATCCGGTAATTTCGAGACTATATAATTTTATTATTCTAGGTTTAATTTGTACTTCAGCACAAAAAAAAAATCTTTGTTCTTAGCTTTTACAATAAATTGTCAGGCCTTTATTAATCAGGTAATATTTTTGTAATTTTATTTTTATTGTACGAATAATTGTACATGTAATATTAATTGTAATTATAATTTTAATTGTATTCTTGATATTGTACGTGGTTGTATCCCCTGGTTGAGGGGAAGAGAAGGTCTAATGGCGTTATCTCTACTAGGTACAAATAAATAAATAAATAAATAAATAAATAAATAAATAAATAAATAAATAAATAAATAAATAAATACTACAGCTACTTGTCTCCCGTGCTCTAGGAAGGCTTGGGAGATCCAGACCGCGTAAAGTGCATCATACAAACTTGTCCTATTTCAATCTGCCGCAAAAATTTTTATTTGAAAACTATTAAATGTATAATTATTTTACATAATGTTTCAGCTCCACCAGCCCCTATTGATCTATTATACCGATATGACAGCTATATAGCCTATCTAAGAACTAAGGAATATACTAGTGAAGTGCGTTGTGTGGGTGGAGTGTGGGAAGAAACGTGGACATTACGATGAAGTTAAAAAATGACTAGAAGCATTTGAAATGTGGATATGGAGAAGACTAGGGCGTGTGAAATGGACAGAGGGGAATAAGAAATTAAGCTGTGCGAGAAACAGTGGGGGAAGAAAGAATAATACTGAAACTGATCTGTAAGAGAAAAGGAAATCTGCTGGGTCACTGGCTAAGAAGAAACTGCCTACTGAAGGATGCACTGTAAGAAATGGTGAACGGAAGAAAAGTTCAGGGCAGAAGAAGATATTAAATTACAGACACTTTAAGAAACATGGATAATATAGAAAGACTAAAAGGAAGGCGGAAAGTAGGAAAGATTGGGGATGCTTGATATGCAATGAAATACCTACTCTTGGACAGAACGGCAGAACTCTATGATTAGCCTAGCCATCCATCCATCGACGGAAGCCGTACTAAAAAGTTTTGTAAGTAATAATTTTCTTTCCGATGGACCTGATATTTTCTTCGAGTACTATATTCTCCCGGGGGCACTACGTAGACTCTCAGTTAAGGCTTTGCGCTGCAAAGCTGAAAGATTGTGGGTTCGATTGCCGATGGGAGTATGGATTTTCCCCAGTAAGTCTAGTGATTGTTCGTAACCATAACTTTGGAGCACAATCCTTTGGGAATGGTATTGCAACAATTTGTTTGGGAGGGGGTAAGACTTTTGCAAGACCGAAGTGAAGAATAAAGGTATACAGTAGTGCTTCACAGAGTGCACTGCACTGCGCAATCCACTTTGCACGTGCATTAACAAGACAATACTGAGGGGATGTCAGTGCAGACTGTATACGTGACGGCGAAATAAATAAATAAATAAATAAATAAATAAATAAATAAATAGATAAATAAATAAATAAATAAATAAATGAATAAATGAATGAATGAATAAATAAATAAATGAATAAATGAATGAATGAATAAATAAATAAATAAATGAATAAATGAATAAATAAATAAATAAATAAATGAATAAATGAATAAGTGAATAAATGAATGAATAAATAAATAAATGAATGAATAAATAAATGAATGAATGAATAAATGAATAAATAAATAAATAAATGAATAAATAAATAAATGAATAAATAAATAAATGAATAAATAAATAAATGAATAAATAATTAAAAATAAATGAATAAATGAATAAATAAATGAATAAATAAATAAATGAATAAATGAACGAATAAATAAATAAATGAATAAATGAATGAATAAATAAATAAATGAATAAATGAATGAATGAACAAATAAATAAATAAATGAATGAATGAATGAATAAATGAATAAATAAATAAATAAATAAATAAATAAATGTAACATATTATTTTCAATTTTTGTTTTTATTGAGTAATACCTGACAAGAAATGTGTTGAGGTAACTTGAATTGTTTTTTTTCATTGACAGAAATATAACACTTAACATAAAATGTAGCCTATTGATGTTTCTTTCGTTGTTGTTGTTTTTTTTTTTGCGATGATACCAGTTATATCAGGAGCAATAGTAGACTGACAGAAACCCTGAGAATATGGTTTAAATTAGCATCTGAAATACTCGACCGCAATTTTGTTTTTGTACACTTGACAGAAAAAAATCGTTCAAATATACAAATTGAGCAAAACTTAAGGTAAACAAAGCTAAGCTTCGTTCAGTGATCAATACCACACAATTATCTTTACATGTTGTGCCAACCTAAGATTTTATTTATCTAATGTAGCCTAACCAAACATAACAAACGTATTTTTTATTTATCTAAACAACACTATTCTGAAGTTTAGAACAAAAAAAGATCGATCGCTAAACTGCGTAAACTTTTGACTCAGACTCCTCCGTCTAGTTCCGCCCCCTATACTTACTGCAATAATCGCGGAAGATGTATTTGGATACCTCACAGCAGTACTCTTTACCTCGTTGCACCGTGCATATCACCGTTGCACTGCTATTTGCGCGCGTGCAATTTTGAGCATTTGTGAAGCCCTGGTATATAGTATATGGCTAGAAATCACGAAATTGCCAAAGTATGTTCTTGAAATTTATTATGCAACTTAGCCTACTGGAAATTATAGAATTTTATCCACTAAAAATGACAATCATCATGTTTTAATTTAATTATTATTTGGAAAACTGCAATTGAACCATATTATGCCTGAGCAGCAACTCTGAGCTTTGAAATGTCAGTTTTGTGACGTGTCCCTGACTACATCTTCAAAATAATTTTTATTGTCATTTAGCAGTTAAAAGAGCGAAACACAATATTTCACAGGATTAAAATACCCCTGTCATTTATTAGTTTACTACAAAAGATAGTTATTGAATTGTTTCTTTAATGCTCTAAATATTATTTAAATCAGTCCCTAATAGTTAATGTCAGTTCTGTGACACTTACTGCAAGCGATATAAGTATCTACTGGATGACAGTAAGAGTCCAGAACAGCTCTTCAGGTGTTTGGTATGGGCCATAGTGTAGGAGTATGCAGTGAAAGGGTGATTTGTAATTTTTGTACTAGAGAAAAAAAGATATGTAATTGTTTTCCGGTGTGTGCCTTTATTACCAGTCAGATCTGAGATAGTTAAATTATGTAAAATATGTCATATAGATTTATGTTAGCAGTCAGATATGAGGGTGTGCATATTCAACATAATCTTAAACCCAGTAATGAACATGAGATTTAAAGGATAATAAAATTGAAAATTGGTTTTGTCAGATCTGGGACGTCACAGAACTGACATTTTTTGGTCATTATTATATAAATTGTAGAATAAAATAAAATTATCTTTTAAATAGAGTAATCGTGGTCAGTTATGTAACACTGATCTACACATTAACAATAATGTAGAGAAAAAAATAAACTAAATAAATACATAATTTAAAATATCTGTGAAACGTAGGTCTATCTCATTTTGTCCGATTTTGTCAATTTTAGCCATATACAGAGAGATTCAGACCACCAGTAAGTCATTTATTTCGGAAACAAGTGCTCTATTTGACCCCGACTCTCATTTGAAATTTTAAAGTGGAACGCCACTGATCCTACTTCCTGTTAGAGCTGATTGGTGAAATCAAGCTCAAGCGGAAGTTCACATGTGGTTTAGTTATAAATATTTTTGTCTCGAAAATTTTAATGCCCTAGTTTCCGAAATAAATTACTGTTACTGGTGGTCTGAATCACCCTGTATATTTATGTTTGTAACGTTATCTTCAATTTGTCTTTTCTTTTGAAAAAAGTGTCTGATGATGGAATTTGTGACATATATTCATACCAACAGCTTAATATTAACAATAGTTCTAACGACATATAGAAAACCAAAACCTTGTACTATAAAACAAATTAACTAAACAAATAAATTGATGAATACACGAAGCATTAAACAGCACGTTGGGCGAAGAATTCGACAATGTGTGTTACAGTGTTGCCAACTCAGTTTTTAAAAACCCGCTAAGAAATAGTGCAGAAGCCGTTAAGTTGCTATATTGTCAATGTATAATAAGATTATTTTTCCACTGTGAGTGCTAAAATACCCGCTAAATCCCTATATCACCAATACAAATTTTCATACTTTTCTCGCCACTGAAAAACGCCAGATTTAGCGAGAAAACCGCTAAATTGGTAACACCGCGTCTGTATCCAATGCTTACTCATTTCACTTGCGCATAGTGAACCTGCTACTGAATTCATTATTGTGATGTTTTGAACCACAGACAAAAGAACATTCGTTTCGTGTGATTGTCGTTATTGTTCGAACTTTGTTATTATAGTAAAATAACTTTGAAGGTTTTCCAAGTCGTTAAAATAAATTATAAACTTGAATTTTTAGTCACAAAGAAGAATTAAAAACTCTACTATATAGCCCCCCCTCTCTCTCTCTCTCTCTCTCTCTCTCTCTCTACTCTACTCTACGGGACCCGTAGACACACTGCAGCCTGAGGCTTATTGTGCTTACCACTCCTATTCTTTGAATGGTACTTGTGGCGCTCTCGTACAAGTACAGCACGCCGCACCTTGAACCTAATCCAGGCTGTTATGGATGATGATTATGATGGTGAAATGAGTCCAGGGTAGGACGAATGCCAGGTGATCTATGGCGAATTCTCATCCTCACTTCATCTCGCCAAAAAAATTGTAATCTTGTAAAATTTTGACTTGTTTTCCACATCTTAAAGTTTCAATGGTAATGTAAGATTTATTAAAATAAATGAAATGAAAAATGAATAATATCATAACTGAGATAAATGCGATGAATAACTAAGTAAAACAGATAAACATTTAAATTAGAGCCACGTATATCGCTTTCGAAAGCACGTTTAAAAACCTTAAAATGAAGGAATGTATGATGAAATGTCGTTAGAATTCAAGAATTGAGTGTTATACGTAATAAAAACTTCCATTGGAAACTGCAGTACGTAAGAGTTTCCTATTCCCTTTCTTTCCTCTTTATTAAGCTGAACTGGGTCACGGGCACGTCCTGACTGTCGTCATATAAAACTTCAGCAAGACAAAAATAAGATTATTATCGTATGGAGGAGTATACATTACACAGCAGTGTTCACAACTCGAGAATTGTATCTAGAAGCGAAGAAGTATACCAAACAGATTTATTTTAATGGACGTTAAGGTCGTAGGAAAAAATAACAATATAGAGATGTTACACATGCAGATTCCATTACCATGGAAGACTTTATAAGTGAAAACAGACATCTAAAGCCGGAAATAACTTATACCGATTTTAAGCATAGAGTACAACCTTCATGGCTCAAATTGCTTTACGACGATCGCTGAAAGAAAGCAAACATAAAAGTACAGCTGGTAGAGGGTCTTCGAAGGAGCTAAGCCAAAAGAGGAGAAGTAGGTTATTTTACGACGCTGTATCAACATCTTAGGTTATTTAGCGTCTGAATGAGATGAAGGTGATAATACTGGTGAAATGAGTCAGGGGTCCAGCACCGAAAGTTACCCAGCATTTGCTCAAATTGGGTTGAGGAAGAAGCCCGGAAAAAAACCTCAACCAGGTAACTTGCCCCGACCGGAATTCGAACCCGGGCCAGACGCTCTAACCGTTACTCCACAGGTATGAACCTAAGTCAAGGGTTCTCAGCCTTTTTAAGAGCACTGCCCAGTTGTAATACTAAATTAGCGATCACCATGAAATCAAATAGATTTAATTATGAATACACAAAAAATATATGAACGAATAAACGAATAACTAAATAAATGAATAAATAAATAAATAAATAAATAAATAAATAAATACATTTTTAAAATAGTCACCAGGATAATGAGAGCCTTGAACTTGAATGTTGCTCAGAATTTCATATGGTAGGTGGTCCCGAACATAAACATTTGAAACAGTATTTGGAACTTAATGTATCTTTTGTTCCCCAGAGGCTATGAATTTCTCTTTTTAAAACAAAATACAGTATTTATTTTTAGCGCTAAGGAGAACTGAAGATCTATCAATTCTAGTTTCGCACGAGCAGTCATATAATTCTATTTAACAATCTTGATTTTTCTAATTAGGTTAGGTTAGGTCAGGTCAAGGTGAGTACGGGCGGGTTAGGACGACCCTTTGCACGTCAGCCATACTGCGCACCCCGAATTGTATGGGATGAATGAGGATGAGGGTGTACCAGCCCACCGGCCGCTTCACCAGCTCACCCAATGGGGGCCTCCTACTCCTCCCCTGCTCTAAGTTCATACTGCCAAGCTGACCAAGCAGACAGAATCCATTCCAACGGTCCTTCCAAGGTGTCGAAGCGAGATATGCGTCTTGACGTGAATATGTCTATTGAATGAGTTGAGAAAGATGAATGATACGATATGAAATCTAAATGGGAAGAGAAAAAGGATCGTGGTAATGAAAATTCCAACCCGGCATTTGCCTAAGTAACTGTGCAAACCACGGAAAAATCACAGTCAGTTTGGTCGATCCGGGAATCGAACCACGGGCCTTCCGAATGTGAGTCCCAAGTATTACGCATAAGCCAACTCGCTAGTATTTTTTCTAATTAAGTCCACATTTAATTGAAAGAGTTTTACATCATTAAATACGAGAAGATCTATCAGGTCGCCAAAATATTATAATGGCTGAATAGGAACTCTATTTGTTCCAACTCGTACAACAAAGAATTGATAAAGGGCCTTAGGAGCGTTAGAGCACAATTTTACTCGCACCAAATGTCATTAAAAGAGCATTAAGATGCTTGCGAGCACCAGATTCAGAACGCCTGGGCTAAGCTAAAGAAATTATATCGAAAATGATGTCGAAATAAAAGTGTAGCCATAAAAATAACTAAACAAATGCAGCAGGTAAAAAAAACCAAAGAAGAAACACATTCCAAATATGATGTATTTTGTACATCGGTATAATTTTTTTGTAGTTTTAATCACATAATTACAGCTCGAGAATAGGACAACTTTTGTAATCACTTTAAGTCATTTTTGCTTTCTATCATTATTTAAAAAAAATACTGTACAGGAAAGTAGAAAATAGTTAAATACTAGTAAATTCTATCATGTAAGGTAATTAAGATACATACAGTACTCGGAAATAAAGAGTGCAGGTTGAAATATGAATTTTTTTTTTCGCTTCAGTTTGTGAAATACTGCATTTGTGAATAATTCTCAATTCCCCTATAACCAAAGCAAATTCAGGGAACACTTCAGATTTCTTTCTACTACTGTCGAATTTTTTTTTACAACATTATCTTTGCAAATCAAGATTTCAGGTATAACTCCCTGTAAAGTTGATTTGAATAATTTCGAGGGAAAAATTGTTCCGGAGCCGGGTATCGAACCCGGGACCTTTGGTTTAACGTACCAACGCTCTACCACTCAGCTATTCAAATCAACTTTACAGGGAGTTATACCTGAAATCTTGATTTGCATAATACACGTCACTGTTCGTTAACAGAAAACCACAATTTAAGTCACACGGAGTTAGTGTGCACTCGAAGTTGGTTGCTTGACGGTTGTCAGCCCACTTTGAGGTCTGTGGATATAGAGGGAAAAATTGGATCGGTGTCGGTTAGAGTCCCCGGGTAGCTCAGTGGTAGAGCGTTGGTACGTTAAACCAAAGGTCCCGGGTTCGATACCCGGCTCCGGAACAATTTTTCCCTCGAAATTATCTTCCACATTTAAATTTCTTTTCTCTTCCCGCTTTCTGCACTCTCCTGTATGTAATACCTGTTTGCAAAATGAATGTGGGACGTTAGAATCTGAATTTAATTGAATATCTGGTTTACAGTACGGTATACAGCTTGCCTGCTATTTTTAAAGGGTTGTTGCCATGACAGAAGTCATCCCTGTTCTTTGCCCGTAAAATGCTTTTGTCACAGTAACTGAAAACGGTAAATGATCTAATGACAGGGGGAGGAACATCATTGGTCTGCAAAAAATTAGTAGGCCTAAAATACGTTATCTCAGCTACTAAAAAAACTAAATGAATAAAACTTTTCATGCTTAATATAAGTACGTTATACTTTATAAAACAATATTCAGAATTTTAAAATAGGTAAAAATTACGTATAAACGTAATATCAAATTTTCATATTTTTTTTACAACTGTAAATTATTTATTTACATAATGAAATCTACATTAATTAAATATCTGCACGATTCTTTTACAAAAATATTGTAAAGACTTACATCAACAACAAACTCCAGGATCTTTAACCTATTTCTTCATTAAATACATTTTTCTTAATCAACACGTTTAGAAAATGTAATATTGAAGGTAACGATTAAGAAAAAAATATTTCTTGAAGGAATAGGTACATATAATTTCAAATAACGTTAGATAATAGGAAGAGATTATTATGAGATAATAGTGAAAATACAGCACTATCACGATGCATGTCTAAAGAAAGGAGTTACCATTTTGTCAGTGACTGTTTAAGTCAGTATAATTAGAGTGTATTGCTAAGGTTATCTTTTAAGCCTTTTTAAAAGTGTTTATTGTCTTGCAGCCTCTAATACTGTGTGACAAGGAATTCCACTGTCGCGAGGAGGAGACTGTAAAAGATGAATAACAACATGTTCACCAGGATTCCACATAACTGGACGAACCCGTTCACACTGCCGCAACGAATCCCTTTGTGTTCGCAAGAAAAACGGACAGGAAACGGTTCCCTACGCGGCATTTGAATAGTTTGGTTCTTGCCGCAGTGCGTAGTTGAAATCGCGTACACACGAGCGAACAAAGTCCCGAATTCTGTTCGACCCTTGTTGCATTACAGCCGCGTCGCGCTCGTGTAAACGCAGCCTTAAATGCAGTGATACTAAATCCCGTGATAAAGGTGTGTAGGTAATAATGGTTTACGGGTTCGAGTGTTACACTATGTAGCATACAGTCTATTATTCATTGCTATTGTTTTAATGCAGGAACCCCGAAATATTCAACATATTTCCTCCTCATCGATTCTACGCCAGCGATGTCATAAATGAACTGCGATATGACGCCAACGATTAGGGCATTTATTATGCAATGGTTGTGCTTTGAACACTAACGCCTTGAATAGTTACAAACAAATAAACATAATACATTATTAATTTGTCAGTGTACATTAACCTGTCATAAGCGCATCTGTCTGTCTGTCAGTCCGTCCATCCATCTAGCTACCTATATATCTGTCTAGCTATCTACCTACCTACCTATCTACCTAGCCACCTACCTACCTACCTAGCCGCCTACCTACCTACCTATCTACCTAGCCGCCTATCTATCTATCTATCTATCTATCTATCTATCTATCTATCTATCTATCTATCTATCTATCTATCTATCTATCTATCTATCTATCTATCTATCTATCTATCTGTCTGTCTGTCTGTCTATCTGTCTGTCTGTCTGTCTGTCTGTCTGTCTGTCTGTCTGTCTGTCTGTCTGTCTGTCTGTCTGTCTATCTGTCTATCTGTCTATCTATCTATCTATCTATCTATCTATCTATCTATCTATCTATCTATCTATCTATCTATCTATCTATCTATCTATCTATCTATCTATCTATCTATC
The DNA here is from genome assembly GCF_040183065.1 of Periplaneta americana. NCBI lineage: Eukaryota > Metazoa > Arthropoda > Insecta > Blattodea > Blattidae > Periplaneta > Periplaneta americana. The sequence continues at coordinate 144,638,885 of NC_091118.1, forward strand.
TATCTATCTATCTATCTATCTATCTATCTATCTTCCCAGTTCTTGTGCTGAAGCCAAGAAATTCGATCATTTTAGGAAAAGATACAAGTCCACACATCGCATCGTTATTTTACTGGGTTATTTTACGACGCTGTGTCAACATCTAGGTTATTTAGCGTCTGAATGAGATGAAGGTGATAATGCCGGTGAAACGAGTTCGGGTTCCGGCACCGAAAGTTACCCAGCATTTGCTCGTATTGAGTTGAGGGAAAACTCCGGAAAAAACTCTACTAGGTAACTTTCCCCGACCGGGATTCGGATCCGGGCCACCTGGTTTCTCGTCAGACGCGCTAACCGTTACGCGAAAGGTGTAGACCACATCGTTCTTGTGTGCTTGACATTTAACTTCAATTACTACGCGTTATGGATCAAAAGTAACCAATCCTCATTTGACTCCTTGGTAGGTATTGTCTCTAATATCTCCATAATTAATCATCATACCACGACTGTTCTATTTCGAATTTCGTTACCACAATATCCTCTATCATGTTTCGGTCTTCGAAGACGGGAATTTGTATTCACCCTGAATATTGTATCATCTGACTTTCCCTACAAATGTTCTATCTAAATTCCTTGATATTATACATAAACGTGAGAAGGAAATTTATCATGTTCTCTATCTTGAATTGCATAAAACATTGTGTGCACCATAAAACTCGTCAATGGTAAAGGCAGAAAGAGAGAGACAGAAAGAGATAGCAAGAGAATCGTTATATGGTATTGACGCTGGGGCAGGACACAGAGTACAACGGCAAACACCTCTGACGAGCAATCCGTAAAACAAAACCGAAGTTGAAATCCATGCAGAGCACCTGGAGTCTGTCGCACTCTTGCACGCAAGCGCCGCGCGGTGTCCAGTATTGGCACTGGAATACTGAATTAACCGAGCTTCATTCGATTAGGGCCATGCACTCGTTCCAATGAAAAGCAAATCTTTTGTCTACTCCAACAGTCTGCTTAACCCGATTCTGCATTTTAACTGCGTTCACACAGAAACAGATTTAAAGCCAGAGATAGATACACTGAAAATCTGCCGTCAATAATACATTCCATAGAGATGAGCACACGTGCCGTAGTAGTATGCTAAATGAGGCATTTTAACGACTTATTTAACGATGTTTCATTATAATTAATTCAGAACAGAAAATTGGAAAACAGTGTGATCTAGATGTTAGCGAGCAGATTCGAATCCCGCTTGGCTAGTTGTATTTTTCGCTCAAACTCAAGGCAAATAGCAGATAATTCCGTAACAGCAAGATTAAATAAATTATTACTACATCAACTGCGTTAGATAGTCTTTTAGAATAGCAGCATAGAAATATTATGGAATTTTTTGATAACACATTCTATTACTTACATTATATAGGGGGGAAGTTGGTACAGTAAGACAGGGAGAACAGTGAGACATTTTTTATTAGATGATAAATTTTCATGTTGAGATGTTGGTAACAGTGGAGTTGTATGTTGCATGAGTAAAGTAACAGTATTTTCATACTCGATTTGATTCTAGTTATAAAGGTAAGTGATGAAAAAATAATTCGTAATTTTTCACTCTAGAAGTAAAATTTTGGCTTATGTTTAATGAAGGTTATATTGGATATACAAATGAGACATAAATATGAATGTTTTGTTACCTAATACTATGATATTTGAGATTATGTTTGGCAAGGTTTCGTCTTTCTTGTTTTAATTTTAAAGTGATGGCGTCATTTTTAAATGAGAACTATGCGTAAAGGGAACAGTGAGACGTGCCATTGAAGGGTACACTGAGACGTCTCACTGTTCCATGTACCAATAATTTGCAAAAACAAACTGTAATTATATTACATTTACCAGTAAGTAACATTTAAAATGAACATACTAGTAACCAATTTAGGAACTGTAGCTTAAAATAATGGATACATTACATTTTAATGGTTTCACAAATAAAAATTATTCACAAAATTTAAGAAAATGTTAAAAAATAATAAAGAATTATATTAAATTCTTATAATTATCAGCTTTGTTGTCACCAAAAATTCATTTTATTTTTTCGCAAAAGTTTGAAATGCCATGGAAAATTCACTTTTCCAAATGTTCCAGATGTTTCAATGGTTTCGAAGTCAGACATCAAAATGATTCTAAATAAGCCTGCAGAACATGTCAAGATAAAGAGACAGCAAGTTTTGTTTTCTTTTTAAATAAATGTAAATCATTTCAATGTCCGTTAATAGATACTGTGGTGTCTCACTGTACCCTCCTGAATGGGAACAGTGAGAAATTTGCATTTTTTTGATAAACACGTATTGTATATTATGTCCTTCATCTATTAACATGTCCACACCTGTGGAGTAACGGTCAGCGCGTCTGGCCACGAAACCAGGCGGCCCGGGTTCGAATCCCGGTCGGGGCAAGTTACCTGGTTGAGGTTTTTTTCCGGGGTTTTCCCTCAACCCAATACGAGCAAATGCTGGGTAACTTTCGGTGCTGGACCCCGGACTCATTTCACCGGCATTATCACCTTCATTCCATTCAGACGCTAAATAACCTAGATGTTGATACAGCGTCGTAAAATAACCCAATAAAATAAAAAAACTATTAACATTTTTGTTTATGTATTATTATACTCCATGTTTTAATGTCTATTTCTATTGCGCTTGATTTTAAAAATACTTGAATTATCACTTGCATACATATGTCTTAATATTTTGTGTCTCACTGTACCCACTACACCCCTACAATTTTTGATTACCGTTATCATAGCTATGATATTTTATTAAGTGGTAGACATTTCTACAACTTCAGCCGTTGTACAGTGACCGCAGTAACCCACCTAGCTCATTTACTTCGTAAGCTAGATTGCCTCAAAGGTTCCTTACTACTGATCAGTGGCGGATCGTATACAACAGTACAAACTCATTGCTATCCTTGATAAAAAAACAGAACTAGTTTATTTATTACAAACAATAGAAATTTAAAACCCAAGTTTATGCAAACAAAACTATTTTTAATAACGAGCTCTCCAAGAACCTTTAACATACTATTTATCACGATATTGATCTTTTCCCTATCACTTTTACTTTTTAACTTAGCTCTAGAATATGCCATTAGGAGAGTCTAGGAGAATAGAAAGAGTTTAAATTGAACGGGTTACATCAGCTGCTTGTTCATAAGGATAACGTGAATATGTTAGGAGAGAATCCACAAACTATTATAGAAAAGACGGAAATTTTACTTGAAGCAAGTAAGGCAATAGGTTTGTAAGTAATTCCCAAAAAATCAAAGTAAATAATTATGTCTCATGACCAGAACGTAGTATGAAATAGAAATACAAAAATTGGAAATTTATTCTTTGAAAAGATAGAAAAATTCAAATACCTTGAAGTACCAGTAACAAATATAAATGACACTACAGAGGAAATTAAACACAGACTAAACATGGAAAATGGGGGGGTGATCCAATTTTATATCAACACTTATTCTGATTTTTTGGTCATCCAGAAGTTTATATTTTAATTCTTCCAGGATTCGGTATAATTTCACATATTATTTGTCATGAAAGAGGAAAAAAGGAAGCTTTTGGAAATCCTGCTATTATTCTGCTGAGAAGCTTTTTTCATCCAGTCTGCTTCCAAAAAAATTGATAAGAGTTTATCAAACAGTTATATGACCGGTTGTTCTGTATAGTTGTGACACTTTTAAGAGAGGAACAGGGGTTAAGGGAGTTCGAGAATAAGATGCTTAGGAAAATATTTGGGGCTAAGAGAGATGAAGTTACAGGAGAATGGAGAAAGTTACACAACGCAGAACTACACGCATTGTATTCTTCACCTGGCATATTTGGGAATATTAATTCCAGACTTCTGAGATGGGCAGGGCATGTAACACGTATAAGTAAGCCCAGAAATGCATATACGGTACATTATCAAGTATATTAGCTCACTGCATGAGTTTCCAATCGAGCTAGGAGGCCCTAGCTCTTCATGAGACAAGAATAGCTTACTCATTTATTCTTTAGAAATAATCGAATTGAGTCTTCTAAATTAAAATTTGAAAGTAGATTGTGAGATATAAGAGTACAGACTAGATTAGAAGCAGTTGAATATGGCAGAAAGTAAAAGTATTGAATTTAAGAGATATTCAGGGTGATTCACGAGGATTTACCGTCACTTACGGAGCTTATTTCGGAAGACATTCAGAGCAAAAAATGTCATAGACATTTTGTCTTAATCTCAATATTTTCAGAGTTACACTAATTTGAAATTGTTAGTAAAATATCTTTTTTCTTTACAGTTAAGGGGAAACAAATGTTATAAATAGAGACTGAACTATTCAGAAGTGTCATTTCTTTAATTGGCTAGTGTTCTGAAGCTAAAAATGTGTTGTTAATTGCTTCGTACAGATTTTGTTTTTAAATTTTTAACTAAAAACGACACCATTCTTACGCACTTATCACAAAAATTGTTACAAATCATACGACTTTAGAAACTTGATTCCTTACAGTTTAATTATGCATCCTAATGTACGGTCTTGAAGAATTTACAAGAATGGCGTGATTTGTAACAATGGTTATGATAAATGTCTAAGAAATGTAATTTTATAGTTAAAATCAAAAGAAAATTCTGTACGAAACAGCTATGGGATTCACAACACATTTTTAGCTTCAGAATATTAGCTGATTAAAGAAATTAAACTCCTGAATAGTTCATTCGTTATCTGTAATATTCTTTTACCCTTAAAACTAAAGAATAATGGTATTTTACAAACAACTTCGAATTAGTATAACTCTGAAAATATTTAGAGTAGGATAAATGTTTATATGACATTTTTTTTTGCTCAGAATGTCTTCGGAAATATGCTCCGTAAGGAACGGTAAATCCTCGTGAATCACCCTATATGTTCGATTTAAAAAAGACACGAGTTGATATGGATGTATAAACATAACTAATGATTAAATACTTCCAAAACATGTTACAGCGCAAAACAACAAAACAATTTTAGGTCTTCTGGAAAAGACTGAAGGCTATATATGAATTACAAAACTATATTCCTGTCAGACGGAACAGTACAGCTTGGTACAAATCCTAAAGTAATGCATTATTACGGTTATGATGCTTGTGATGATGATGATGCTGGAGAAAAAGTGAGCAATCGCTCAGATTATATATAGGAGAGTAGTTGTTAAAATGTTTAGGCCTAAATTACTCGTTCATTTACCGAAAAATATGTCAGGGTAAAGCTAGAATTTTAAAACACAAGCAGCAAGACTTCCATGTGAATATTTCTCAAAGGAATGCAGCAATTTAAACCTTTACTGCAGTCATTACAAACATCATGTCTCAACCCCGACACGTCAAGATAATAAAGGAATGGAAGGCATGTAAAATATTGTAGCCGTCGCGTCGTCCGGGGCAAAGCACTGAAATATTTTATAAGTTTATGTAAATTTACCGCTGTAAGACATGTTAGTGGCCCCATAAAATAACTCCCTGGCATTACTGTTGACAGATCCATACACAGAATACAAGCTATAATGTGCGCTACCCCGAAATTGTTGAAGTTATATATGACTTGTTATATTTTATTCCTTTCGTGTTTATTATTATTATTATTATTACTACTACTATTACTATTATTATTATTATTATTATTATTATTATTATTATTATTACTACTACTACTATTATTATTGTACGTATTACAGATCATTATTCAGATTTTAGACTGACCTCTCCAGCGACAACAAAACGAAACTTCAACGTGCTCATAATTTGTGTGTACGTTTTGTAAGCAATATTCGTAAATATGATCATATTACCCCATTCCTGGAAGCAATAGGTTGGCTTAAACTAGATAAGAAAAGAAATTTACATTCACTTCTCTTTCTCTTCGAAATCTTGAACTCTTCTATTCCTTCGTACCTGTCGTCTCGCTTCACTTACCTTTCTTCCCACCATAATCTGAACACACGCTCTCGTCATGAAACAATACTAACAATACCATCTCATCGCACATCCTCATACTCATCCTCTTTCACAATAGCCCTGCCAAGACTCTGGAATTCGCTACCTGCTAGCATCAGGGACTGTCGAAATAAAATTGAATTCAAACGCAAACTTACTAGGCACTTGGTCAGTAATTGATTTCTTGTAAATAGTTTCCTTAATCTATCACAAAATATTTCAATATCTAGTAATTTCATCACTATACAATTTTGTTATTCTAGGTTTAATCTGTAATTCAGTAAATATAAAATATTCTTTGTTTTTCCGTGATAAATTATCTAGCTTTAATTAGTGAGGTAATCTTTTCGTACTTTGATTTTTATTGTAATTGTAATTGTAAATTTAATAATAATTGTAATTTTATTTGTAATTGTAATTGTAAATTTAATACTAATTATAATTTTATTCTTCATATTATAGTTGGAATCTCATGTTAGAGGGGTAGAGAAGGGCTGACGGCCTTATCTCTATCAGGTTAAATAAATAAATACTAAATAATATTAAATAAAATACTATTACAACACTTTAAATGTTTTAAATGTTATGTTTTATTTAACGGCGCTCGCAACTGCAGAGGTTATATCAGCGTCGCCGGATGTGCCGGAATTTTGTCCCGCAGGAGTTCTTTTATATGCCAGTAAATCTACTGACATGAGCCTGTCGCATTTAAGCACACTTAAATGCCATCGACCTGGCGCGGGATCGAATCCGCAACCTTGGGTATAGAAGGCCAGCGCTATAACAACTCGCCAACCAGATCGACTACAACACTTTAAAGCAGCGGTCATCAGCACAGTGCATCTTCGAGCTAGCGTCTCTTACCCGCGGATAGGAAGTGCAGTAGCATGCATCCGTGGCTGCTGGCTGGTATGCTTTCTCTCTCTCTCTTCTGCACGACGGTGCATATTGCGATATACTCCTTACACGTTACTCATTTCAGCGAATGCTGACGACCACTGCTTTAGAGTGTGAATTCTAAAACATTCATGGAAATACATCATTTCTACTTCCTACAAAGCCACCGGCGTGGCTCAGTCGGTTAAGGCGCTTGCCTGGCGATCTGAAGTTGCGCTCGGGCGTGGGTTCTATCCCCACTTGGACTGATTACCTGGTTGGGTTTTTTCGAGGTTTACCCCAACCGTAAGGTGAATGCCAGGTAATCTATGGCAAATCCTCGGCCTCATCTCGTCAAATACCATCTCGCTATCACCAATCTCATCGACGCTAAATAACCTAGTAGTAGATACAGCGTCGTTAAGTAATCAACTAAAAAAAAACTTCCTGCAACACGAAAAAATAAACAGACATTTTAAAGAAAGAAGTCACATTGAATAAAATCTCTGTAACAACACAATATAAGAACAAAAAAGTGATATTTTCGGTTATTTGCTTATAATGATTCTGAAATTTAACTTGAGAAATATATAATATAATATAATATAATATAATATAATATAATATAATATAATATAATATAATATAATATAATATAATATAATATAATATAATATAATATAATATAATGTTATATAATATGATATAATATAATATAATATAATATAATACACAGAGAATATTTTGTATAGATTAGTGTTGCTGACGTCCGTCAGTATCTTTTGAGGCGCTAGACTCACATGAAAAAAAAAATGTAAAAGTGAACAGTTCCTTTAAAAATGACACCGCAAAATTGAATTGTAACGAGGGGCAACTATTCACGCGGAACAGCTACGCCGTGGCTACTCAGTTAAGCTGATGCTCATTTATCGCACTTCACTACAGCTGTCGGCGTTGCATGAGATTCCATTGTGTCCGGCTATCTATGTCCTATTTAACGGCTTTTCGAGAAGTCGCACACTACTCCTCCCCGCCACGATGCGAACTGGCGGTAATGTTGGCTATATTGTCACACTAATCTCCAGACTAGTCACGGAGAATCTAGTTATCTCTTGCCTGCTGCAATTTCGTCGGAAATGTCAACAAAATATGAATTTTCAAACATTACGAGTGCGTTACTTCTAGAATGTAATGAGTGTGTTCTCATACAACAGAATTCATGAGAGATACACCACGAAGTACGACTTAAAGACAACGAATACCACAATAACAACCACCACCACCACCACCACCACCACCGCCTGCATTTTATATAAGCAGCAGTTTTTCTAAATTGAATTTTAAGGGAATGGATTCTGAATAGTGACAATTGAAAGGGAAGACATTTTTAAATTAATGACATCTGAAAAATAATCCATACTGTACTCCAACCGGGAGAAAGTCTCAGGGGAATGAGACGCAGCGGGGTGATGCTATGAATGAATGTTGATGTCATAAGGTCACACACGTGGGTTCACGCATTTCCATTGGCTCACTCTCAAAGCACAAACGATAACACTGATACACACATATTTTATACTACCCTAGTTAAAAAATTAGATCGCGGTTAATTTCCTGGCCTTTTAACACTCCATGCAGGAAATAACATATGCAGGAGAGCGCGTGTTTTTTAAACTGACGTTATACTGGTAATATTATCTATCTACTACGCTCCAATAGATGACGCAATAGTAAGCACATTCCTTTCACGGCTAATCTCCTAGTTGGAAAACAGTACGTATAGTAGTTTAATTGGGATAATAATTATAGTCTTATAAAAAATCAGCACTGAGATATCTGAGAAAAGATTAATTTATTAATTGCTATGATGTACCGAAGTACATATGGAGATTCAGTGCAGTAATTCTACGTTTGAATGGTGAAGAATCGGTAGAATGGAGAAAAATTCTCTCCGGCACTGGGACTCGAACCCGGTTTTTCCAGCTTTGCGTGCTGGAGCTTCATCCACTAAGCCACACCGGATTCAAGGTCTGATGCCGGATTGAATCCCCCTCATTTCTGCCTACTGTGTTCCCCTTTGTTGGCCTACCCTCGTGTACCGTGTCACAGTATGTGTGACAGTAGACACTACGTCCAACCACAAGTACAGAGATGCATTCATTACGAGTGACTAAGTGGCCTTAATTTATTAAGGCATACAATCACTGATTAATGCTATATTAAAAAGCAATTAAGATAGTACTTGTATATTAAGAAAAGCAAGAGTGTGTACTGCCAAATAGTAACTTTAATTGCTTCAGAAATTTAAGAAGGGAGAATGGAAAACAAAGAATTTCTGGAAAAAAGAGAGTAGATTAATACTACAGCAAGAGAATTTCAAGTCTCTGAGGACTTATGACGTAACAATGTTCTGTATGACATATTAAACATATGTAGATATAATTTGAGTCCATCGCCGTGGTCTAAAGGCATCTTGCGTAAGACTCGCGTTACGGAATGCGCGCTGGTTCGAGTTCTCATGGGGGAAGAAATTTTCTCATGAAATTTCGGCCAGTGTATGGGACCGGTGCCCACCCAGCATCGTGATGCACTTGAGGAGCTACGATGGGTAGCGAAATCCGGTTACGAAAACTATAACGGCTGGGGAGGGGGCTCATCGTGCCAACTACACGATACCTCCATTCTGGTTGGATGATCGTCTACCTCTACTTCGGCATGTGGCCGTGAGGCCAGCAGCCGGCAGGTCGGTCTTGGCCCCTTCATGGGCTGTAGCGCCACGAATTATTATTAGATATAATCTGATCACTTTTTTAGGTGACAGGTAATAATTTTCCAAACGTAGTAGTGTGTTAAATGTGACCAAACACTGGGCACTAATTTTATCAGGCAGCATATCTTACTTGACGATAATATGTGTCAGAGGCAGAACAACTGAAGAGTTCCCTGCAAAAACTAGGTAGCTCCATTTTTACAACGTTGTGAAAAACAACAAAAACAGTGTAAAAATTATAATTTTAACGGAGTTTCTTTACTTTTTCGAAGTATGTCCTGAGTACCTAGGAGGTTCAATTGGTCACTCATTCATTTATTACAATCAGCAAATTATGGGGGTAAAATATGAATGTATAATGCAGCTACTCCCTTTTCGCAATAAAATTGGATATAATTAGCTACACTTTGCACTGAACACACATTTACTGTGCGAATATCCTGAACCACAATACGATATATATTCGGAACAAGAAATGATATTAAATGAAATATGGCATAGTGTGTTTTAGGGAAGCCACTGATTTAAATCCACATATGCTCAGTCAATTTAAGAGAGCAGTGTATTATTGTAATACTGTAAATGATTGAAAGAATTTCAGTTTTGTTTTAAATGTGCAGAAATTTGATCCGAACAAACGTAACATTTTAGAATTTCTTTGCAGAACGAAAAGTTACATTTGTTCGGATGAAATTTCTGCACAGCTGAAGGACAAAACTAAGATTCTTTCAATTACGTATTATTATAATACACTCCTCTATTAAATTGACTGAGCATATTGGGAGTTAAATCAATGACTTTCCCCAAAACACGCTATGAAATGTTTCATACAAAATAATTTTTATCTCAAAAAGGAAGCAGAAACGAGAAAAAAATATATTAAAGTTTTTTGTTGGAAATGTCTCAAAGAATAACGTCCTGAAATTAATGACATTACTTACGGTTCATATAGTTCCAGGAGCTGCCTCCATTTTGCAACGAAATGATTGGGAGCTGAGCTCCAGTTCCACTGTAACTTACTACCAAATGCTCGGAATCACACCGTTCTTGCACTAAAAGATCAAGCATATTTTTTAAAGTATGAAACAAGTATAATTTGACCAAAAAGTGGAGCCACCCCCTATTTTGCAGGGAATCCTTCAATTGTTTTTATACATCTGAAGTCTGATTAGTGTAATGTGTTACTTGTCAGCGATGGGACTAGAAAGGAACTGTCCACCCCACCACGTCATCTTCTGGCTTAGTTACCTCATGAGTGATACCTTATTGGTGTCACTTATGAGGTCCTGTCTTCGGACAGTTGACTAAACAATACCCCATTACATTGCAAATGTGTGGAAAGTTAGACATAATGGACAGAAATAGCAATTATCAGGCTTAGGATCCGAGACAACTTACGAATGAAGTGAAGTTAACAGTGCAACGGAGTACAGATGGAGTGAGGTGGCACGGTGAGTTTTGTTTACCTGTGCGTTACTGTACAATCCGGTTCGGGGTCAGAGATACAGTATTCTTCCGACTCTCCCTATGAAACGAACTCAGGCCATCACAGTGCATTTTAGAATGAAATTTGTAGCTCAGCCACATGCTCATAATACAAGACGAAATGAAATTCTTAAATTAGTTGAACCTAAATATTTCACATCTGCTGCTTTACTACACAGTACAAATTATGGTCCACGTCTGTATAGTTCGATAATAAAATTTCATCCAGAATTGACTACTTTAAGCAATGAAATTTTCAGATCCAGAATTAAAAAATTTATTTGACAGACTTCCCTGTGTATATATATTATGTACCATGTATTGTAAAACAAGTTTATTTCTATCCTAAGTGTATTTTTCTATTTTATCTTGGTTACTATATCAACATGACCTGCACTAATTATACTACTAATAATAATTTAATATTAATCCATCAATCTAAACATCGTCTCTTTTTTCACTCGGTTATTATTAGTATTATTATTTACTAATTTTATTATAATCTTTACGTGAGCTTTTTTCTTGAGTATTTTGTCTACAAAGTATGTATATCTATGTAACGGAACTGTCCCCGAACACGAGCTTTTCTCTTTCGGGGTATTTTAATGTAATGTTTTTATGTATATGTTATCAATAAATAAAAATTCATAGTGAACAGTTTTTTCGAACTACTTGCAAGTATGTACATGGTTATTCATTGTAACGCTAACACCTTCAACGTCGCCGAGGGACATGAAAACTTGTGAGGTATGTATCCTACTTCATTTTCCACCGTTACTAGATTGTACTATTAACAGTATAATATAACGCAGCATATAGACGTCGTTGTTTACATTCACAGTATGTACGTCTACTATGTTCAAGGAACTCTATAGTCAAGTTGTGCGTACATTGGTTGCTAAAGTGTCCCGGATCCTAAGCCTGGCAATTATAATTTAAGTATGGAACGTATCATTTCGTATGTTTGTGATTGCAATCATGTCTTTTAAAACAGTTGTAATTAATCGTGTCTCGTCTCGTCACTGTATAAAAACTGCTGCAGTTGTAACAGTCCTTTGCAGTATGCGCTTCTATAAAACAAGACATTTACAAATGTAGCAGACATAATTTGTAATGCACACCAATCGTGCTGCAGTCCCGTACAGTACATGCTCCAAGGCTTTGTGCAAAACACGACTGATATGCATAGTAGACAGAATATATCGACAGCTCTCAACAAGCTGCTAGAGGAGCACAAATAATGTGAAATGCTATTAGAAGCGATTATCACTACCTGCATACCACATTCTTTATTCGGACTGATATCAGTGATTAATATAATTATAATTAACTAGGACACCAGTTTTAGATGGTAAAAATAAGTTATAATCATTACAGTGGAGTCCCTCTGTTGCAATCATCTGTTATGGAAACTTCTAATTTGGAAAGCTACTGACTCCTCCCACTCTACAGGAACACCACTCAATACTGACAAGGCGACACTTTGCTCATGCTCGACATTGACAACAAAAGATACAGTAAAGAAGAAGAAAGATAGTCATTTTAATTTATACATGAAATTACAAACAAATAAGAATTATTTTAGAATTTAAATATATGCACATACAAATATATGGAGAACTTTCTTAATAGCACATTCAAATATAAGAGTAAATAATTACAGTAGTAACTCCTCTAAATAAAATAATTGTTTTAACATTAACCACAAAATTATTTTTATGCTCGACCATGCCGAAATGTAGTAATTATACACCTGGTAGCAGACCTTTAATGCATATCATGAAGTACACCTACTCATTAAAGGTCAGGTCTTTCAGCCAATGACGACTCAGGTTACAACTGTTCAGCCAATGAGAGGTCAGCTTTCTACCGTTATAAAACCGCAAGTATCGATTATTCTCGGATATGCAATCGAAAGAGAATTAGCGAAAAGTCACGGAGGCTGGAAATCCAATACTGTCGCAGAAGGTTATGTTCTGTTACTATAATAATTAGCGTTAATTGTAAATAATATTGAAATAAATTCAATTTGTCATCTCGTTTTTCAATGTCTAATTTAATTTCAATGTTATCTCTGTAGGTTCTTATGGCCTAGCAAGGTCAATGTGGACATCTGTTCCTCGGAAAAAATCAATACTTTCGCATCTGCGCACATCTCACAACATACGGGACATTGCTAAAAAATTAATAATATCAAGTTATAAATATGGTCGAGCATAAAAAGTCGTATGAAACTCGCCTATAATGGTAATTAAGAAGCTCGTATGAAAATTATGAAACGAACTTGTGCTCGTTTCATAAATATCCAACTCACTTCTTAATTACCTTCATTATAGGCTCGTTGCATAATGTACTATTAAGTCATTTAGACTGATACCCTTTCATAATACATTTACTGAGATAAAAAATTAAGTTGAAATTTGTAGAAAATCTGCTGCGTGGTACCTTCAAAGCTTAAAGCTAGGTATATACATCATCCTCAGTAATACCACAGTCTAGTATATACAGTCACGAAGCTCAATACGTAATAAATATGCAGCCATAGATAGTTGCTAACCACTAGGATCGCTACTATCGCCTCATTACAGACAATGCTAAATAGTACCTGCATAGCCTATCGTTCCTAGCACCCTCAAAACTCAAGCTTCGTGACTGTATATACTAGGCTGTGGTAATACACAATATTGAAACAGTAAATAATGTTTGTACACACCGTGTTACTTCTACGAGACCCTGAGTTCATTTCCCGGCAGTGGTTGGATCGCCGAGGTAGTGGCGGACAAAGAAGACCAATAACATAGTATACAGTACGTACAAACGTATTGAATGACATTTGATTGGCTAATAGTATGTATCCCCATTTATGAACAACGAAGGGACTCCACTGTATTTCTTAAATTGAAAACACTGTTGAAAAATATGAAATTCTTTTTATTATCCTCCCTCTCATTCTCCATATCATTCATAACTTTTGCCTTCTTAGCATATTTCTTCTTCTTTTTCTCTACTTTCCTTCCACTTATTGTATTTCTTCCACTTCCTCCTTATTTTATACTTCTGTCATTATGAGTAGTACCCACTTCTTTTCTCTAACCACTTTCTCTTCTCTTCACATTTCTATTACCACATGATAAAAAATTATTTCCTAGAGAAAAAGTAATCTAAACATTTTAAATCGAGAACATTCTCAGCTAAATAATAAAATTATCATCTGTCAGATAAATACAGTCGGAATCTTCTGGAACTATCGCTCTGCATGTCAGCCGCTTACCGGCGCGAACCCGTCGCAATTGCCGCCATCTTCTTCCGTGAACTCACGGCGCAACAACACTTTAATGGCATTCCGCTACATTCCTCTCCTTAAAGTTACAACATAGTCGTGAGCTGTCTCGAAATGTGAACAGATCAGTCATGAGTGACGCTTCACTCGAGGCAATACAGTAGCGTTTTGTGTTGTGTTGTGCAATGGTATGATATTCACTGCGTCATCGTATATAGATTTTGAAGACGTACATAAAGTTCAAGAAATCGTCCGGTAGAACAAGGCAAAAATTTAGACAAATTTCCTGACAGCCCAAAGTCAAGTCAAATTCAATCAAGCGAAGAGAAACAAAGCGGAGTAAAGTAAAGTAAAGTAAAGTAAAGTAAAGTAAAGTAAAGTAAAGTAAAAGTAAAGTAAAGTAAAAGTAAAGTAAAAGTAAAGTAAAGTAAAGTTAAAGTAAAAGGAAAAGTAAAGTAAAGCACCTGACATTCGCCTTACGGTTGGGGAAAACCTCGAGAAAAACCCAACCAGGTAATCAGTCCAAGAGAGAATCGAACACACGCACGAAAGCAACTCTTGATCGGCAGGCATACGCGCTACCGTCTGAACTACGCCGGTGACTCACATTTTCTTACAGCACGTTGTAAATTTGAAAAGTATCTCCATACATTCCAATTCCATATTAAAGGCAATTAAATCTGTGCATGTTCAATTGAATTAAATTTATTGAAATCGAAATGACAAATTATATAACAGGTAATGTTTAAAATATATAGTTTGCACCCAAAAGAGCAAATGCTCGTGCTAGGAGCAGTTTCAGTTATATAATATTATAATTCTAGAAGTTAAGTGATATAATTAACATTCTTGTATAAGAGAATACAGTAGTAAAAAAAAGAAAAACATCTTTTCGCCAATATAGTATTATAAACAAGTTGTTACTACATCGAATATCGTTCATAATTGGCTTATTATGGCACGCGTGCCCATAAAAACAATGACGTATTCACTATGATGTAATACCGGAACGCTTGGATCGGGATGCATGCATCTCGTCTGAATATCTTCTACGCGCTGTGTAACAAGATATGAAATGCAGGACACAAGGTAACGTATAATTTATTTCCAGTCTTTAACAATTTTGTATCACTTTTGTAATATCACATAAAACAGTTCTGTAGTTCAGAGAAATTATATTAACAAAATAAAGGACGATTTGTAACTTAACCTGCAAGGTCATCCGTTCCTCTTTATTCACTGCGAAGGCCAGACGCAACTAGTCGATATGAACATATGAAGACAATTTGTCCCGAACTGAATTTCTTTCATAATTTATTTACTACAATTTATAATGCTACGATGCCATAAAGTGTTTTATCCAAATCGTGGGTGATCTTATTATGATACTCGTGAAAATTGTCACTCATCAAGCTTATCCACTTGTTGCATAAATAACTAATACGAAAGAAGTTAAAGTTTCAGCTAAAAAAAAAATTAATATTTAATTTTCTTACTGAAAATGTTGGATTCATTTTAATAAACACATAGTATAATATCTTGGTCACTAATATGAAGCATGCCAATCCTCTGGAAGCCACCGGCGTAGCTCGGTCAGTACAGGCGCTTGCCTATTGATCTGGAGCTGCGTTCGGTCGTGGGTTCGATTCCCGCTTGGATTTTTCCGAAGTTACCCCAACTGTAAGCCGAATGTCAGATAATCTATGGCGAATCCTTGGTCTCATGTCGCCAAATACCATCTCGCAATCACCAATCTTATCGTTGCTAAATAACCTAGTTTTTGATACAGCGTCGTTAAAAAGTACTGAAAAAATCCTTCTGGCAGTACAGTTACTCTATTATTAACACCAACGAAGAACATCAATTATTTTACCTACAATTCGATATTCCCTCCATTTGATGCCTTTTGTCTTTTTGTTTGCAGGAATGGGCGTCTGGAAGATACTCGTATTAATCTTTCCGTTATGCTTCCGGGGGAGGGGCAAATCTGATTGATGTAGTGGATGTACAAATCCATTATTTTTAGACAAGCTTGAAATTAATTGCTTTCCCATGAATGAAAACAGTTTTCACAAACCTTAAAATATTCTACATCTTCGCCAACGAACTCTTTATAATAATCCGTGGTGCTACAGACCGTGAAGGGCCTACACCGACCAGCCGGCTGCTGGCCTCACGCCCACATGCAGAAGCAGAGGTGGACGATCATCCAACCAGAATGGAGATATCCCCCAGCCGTTATAGCTGGCATTCGCAACCGGATTTCGCTACCTATCGTAGCTCCCCAAGTGCATCACGATGCTGGGTGGGTACCGGTCCCATACACTGGCCGAAATTTCATGAGAAAATTTCTTTCCTCACGAGGACTCGAACCAACGCGCATTCCGCAAAATCTTTAGTATTTTAAAATAATGTGAAATTACAGTAGTTCTTTTAGGTCTTTCTTAAACAGTAACCTATTGCATGCGTTGCAAACGAACTGGAATGTATTATTAAGGAAATGCTTTTCAAAATGTTTACTCGCCTTAGTATAATTTCTGTTCTCGTTAGATGCTCTTGTGCTATTAGGCTTTCTGCTTGTATGTCTGCATTTATATTCTCTCTGACTTTGTGGACAAGTTTTAGGAAACATTTCCATCTTTAAATTATTTTTTACATTGTGCATTAATTTTAGTAATTTTTATTGTTACAATGAATTTTTCACGTTCTTCTTTCCGCGGTATGAATTTTTACGATGTGCTCCAGTTTTTGAAGCATTTTTTGTTAATGACTCTTCATTGTCTGTTGTTTCCTTTCTTTTTCGTTTGCTGTACTACAGCGGTCGGCATTTCATGTGGCAAGCGGCATCTTGCGTCATACTTATGCAGGAGCAGTTCACTAATGCATCCCTCCACACGCATTCACTCCACGTAGGAAAGACAGAGTACTTACGTAACTGGCGATCAGCATGTCTGTTTCAAAACCATTAATGATTAAACGTAAAGAGTCTAACAATTCGAATATTTGTAGAAGAATGGGAAGAGAAATTCTTTTTTTGTGCACAGGAAGAATATGTAACATGTTTGTTATGTTCAGAACTACTTAAAGGGTACCATATTACCACCATAAAGATACATTATACAATAGTAATATACGTTACAAGAGCGGTATGTTGACGTTTTCATGTTCGAGGAAAAAATTGAAAAAGCGAAACGTAGTTGAGCTTTTTTAATTTCCGAGAACATGAAAACAAACATACCGCTCGTGTATCGTACATTATTTTGTGCGAAGATCGTTTATTACATACCTGAAAGACGAATTTCTAATTAGTTGCAATGAAATCTCCATGTTGGTTTCTGTTTAATGACGCCAACTTCGGAACACCAAAATATCTTTCTTCAACATTGTTGCTGTAAAATGTTTTCTGTGTTTACTATACTCCAGCAGGCCGTGATATACGTTTGTCTTTTTTTTCCCCCAGTCTATAAATGCGAACTTAAAACAAACGGTAAGGTTATGTAATGATTTATTTTTCATTTTAATATTTTATCAATATTATTTATATAACATATTGCAGTAATAACATCGGCATCTGGAGTCTTGTTGATTTTTTCACGGCTTCCTTAATGTTACTTGTATCAGGAATGCAATAAGTTTCGTGGAGTAGTAGACTTTACTTAATTTTTGCAAATATTTAAAAACAATAATTAACAGTGCAATTTAGGTAAAATTGCAGTGGTAAGTTTCCAATTTATAATTATTACTATGTTAAACGTCTCTAAAAATAATATGTTAAAAGCCTAAAGCAGTAAAATGAATGTGGCGCTTAAGCAGTAAGAAGAGGGAAATTGTTATGTGTGTTACGTTGGGAATTACTGAATGTGGTATTTCACACTTACCGCGTACTGGTTCTGTGCGGAAAACAAGCAAATACGCACGATCTCGCACAAAACTCTTTTTCACGTGCACTTTGCCATAATATTAATACTGATTAAAGAAAAAGCGCTGCCGAATATCATTTTCTGATATTATAAAATTTTGAAACTTTGCAAAGAATGAATTGTAAATTTGCAAAGAAGCCTAAATAATGTAAAATTTCTCAGATTTAAAATTTTTCCGAAAATTCACTACAATTCAAAATATCCACCTCTTAGATCATTTTGTGCTGGGTTTATTTCAATGTTCGGCTGGACATTTATATATATGCGAGCAATTTCTTTCCAAAATGAAGCACGTTAATATAAAGCGCACTTCCGATTGACGGGCCAATATTCATTTGAGCAATTACAAATTACAGCTTACTGTATGATGGAGAACCAGATTTGATTTCACTAATTAAAACATCGGGATAGACTGATGTGTAATTTCAAATCCAGAAGAAAGCTAAGACATCATATAGTTCGGTTACTTATTTCCAGATTATACGGGCGAGGTTCAGTCCTCTCCTCTCCCCAGCCTACTGCTTTCTACTACCCGTTGTCTTGCAAGGCGGGCTGCGTTTCATATGACGTCACGTATGTTGACGTTCTGCTGATTCTTGCTATACTATATCATGCACGCTGCATTTCGCGCTTTTCTAAGATGAAGTACAACCATGACGTACTAATAGATAGAAGAACTCCCCGAAAAAAGGATGTAACATCACTTTACTGAAATAAGTGACTTAGGTGAAAAAAGTAATTTCGAAGCATTAATTTATAAATTATTGCATTCAAGAGTAAAATAAACTTGTATCCTTGATTAGTCAAATAGTTCTGCTAGTAAAGGCCATGTCTCAAAGCTACATTTTCCGATGAAGTGTACTAGATAATGCTCTAAAAAGGCGGATGTGACGTCAGAAGTCATGATCCAAATCTACATACATGCATACATACATACATACATACATACATACATGAAGTGTTCTGCCTATGGGTAGGTCTTTCACTGGAAACTCAGCATTCTTCAATCTTTCCTATTTTCTACCTTCCTCTTAGTCTCCGCATATGAGCCATATATCTTAATGTTGTCTATTATCTGATATCTTCTTCTGTCCCGAACTCTTCTCCCGTTCACCATTCCTTCCAATGCATCCTTCAGTAGGCAGTTTTTTCTCAGCCAGTGACCCAACCAATTCCTTTTTCTCTTCCTGATCAGTTTCAGCATCATTCTTTCTTCACCCACTCTTTCCAACACAACTTTATTTCTTATTCTGTCTGTTCACTACACACGCTCCATTGTTCTCCATATCCACATCTCAAATGCTTCTATTCGTTTCTCTTCATTTCATCGTAATGATCATGTTTCTGCTCCAACAATACCACACTCCACACAAAGCACTTCACTGGTATCTTCCTTAGTTATTTTCCAGAGATCCGGAGAAGATGCTCCTTTTCCTATTAAAATCTTCCTTGGCCATTGCTATCCTACTTTTGGCTTCCTGGCTGCAGCTCGTGTTACTGCTTATAGTATTTGAAGCTGTTCACTTGCTCTACATAGTGCATAGAAATTAAATCCGTAGTAGCTAGTAAACGAACATTCTTGCTTGACTGACGACTTGTTCACTAAACAAACATAGATACTGCATCAGCAATTGGGGTTATGAAATCTGAAGTTACTTTGGAAGTGAAATAATGTAAATATAATGTAGAATAACATGTTAACTTTGAACATTGATATTATTAGTATCTTCTTTACAATGTTTTAAACATGATTGTAATATATTAAGCCGTTATCTTTTCCACATTACACGTAATGAAACTTCATTAGGACATTGCCTTCTTAATTCAGTGCCGCACCGTGATGTCATGGTTTTTAGAAAAATAGTCCATGGAGAAGGCCGTGTTTTAAGCTTACATTTCCAAAGCTTCCTAGTGTGTAGTTCACACACAGTCTAGCATATACAATCACGAAGCTTGAGTTGTTGAGAGTACTAGGAACAATAGACTGTGCCGGTACTATTTCGCATTGTCTGTGATGAGGCGATAGTAGCGATCCTAGTGGTTAGCAACTATCTGTGGATGCATATTCCCTACGTATTGAGCTTCGTGACTGTATATACTAGACTGTGGTTTACAAGTCACATAGCTGGTAGTCACTAGTGTGTGGTATGGACTTGAGATTTGAGACATGGCATAAATATGGGCTTAAAGAAATGTACTCCTGGCATTGTTTTTTTCCTCCTGAAACATGAATTACAGCTTTGTTGGTTACATCTTTATTCTGGGGAGGTTTTCAATTATACTAACATTATTTTATTGCCTCTGTTTAATATTTGTAGCACGTCTGACCGTAAAACAAGGGGCCGGCATCATATCCTGGTTGGAACAAGTTACCTAGTTGAGTTTTTTTCGGAGCTTTTCCTCAACCAATTGAAGCACAATTTCTGGGTAACTTTCGGTGTTGGACCTCGGACTCATTTCAACATCATTAGACCTAAGTCAGACATCATCACCATCCATATTATAGCCTAGGTTAAGTTCACGGTGCGGCGTGCTGTACTTGTACAATAGCGCGGCAGTTAGGCTATCCAATCCTTCATAGAATAGGAGTGGTAAGTAGAATAAGCCTCAGGCTGCAGTGCAAACCTTCCGGTCCCTCCTCCGTACAAAAGAAAAAAAAAGTGGTGATGAAGAGTAAAGTGAGAAAACACTTGTGATTTATATGAGCTTCAATATGAAGAGTACAGAGGAAAAACATGTCACATTTTACTGTTTTTAGAGGAGAGTAATTTAAAAGTTTTAAGACCTATTATAACCTATTGTCTTTTACGTAAAGATTAATTTTTTGGTCCTACAGAATACGTCTGTTGCGGTAACAATTAATATTAAAGGAGAAAAATTCGCTACAGATGTATTCTGTAAGACCAAAAAATTAATCTTTACATAGATTCTTCGAGAAACAGTGCATATTACTGTGGAATCCGGCCACCAAGTCACGCAATTGAGTGCGCTCCTTGTGTAATGGCAGTTGACTTAGGGGAGAGTCGGGTAGTATCGGACATCGGGTAATATCGGACAGTGAGTTTCTTTCATCTACCACACGATGATAGTACCTGATTGACATGGTTACGTTTCTGTGATGTCGCATAGAGAAACGTAACCATGTCATTCAGGTACTACCGTATGGTGGTAGATGAAAGAAACGCACTGTCCGATATTACCCGATGTCCGATACTACCCGACTCTCCCCTAATATAAAAATGTCAACAAACATGTCGAACTTGGAGTCAGGTCACAAAGGGAAAAACAATGGAGGAGAGGGGTTCGATCCGGTGCTGTGGATTGAACTTCAGCTTAGCTCAATGGTTAGAGCGCTTGGTATGTAGAACCAAGGACCCGGGTTCGATTCCCGCAGCCGGGGTGAATTTTTCTCTTCTAATATTAATTGTTACTGTCATTTAGGTTATCATTCTTCAAATTTCTTTGGACTAATCAGGTTGATATTATATTCAGTTACACTACACAAATCTACACTACCTGAGCTATTAGGCCTACGTGACATCTAAACTAGGAGATCGACAATTTTGTACATCGCGTTTCCCCTCCTGTACTCTTCATATAATCTTATAAATTCAAGTTACAAAAACAAATAAATCACGAGAATTTGATTTTATTTCTCTTGTCCGGTATGATATAAGCTATGCTAAACTAGTGTCACATCGGCATTAAATTGAACGACCTTTATAAATTCAGGGGGATGTAATATGGGCTTACATTGTCGGCTGAGGTGTCGTGGATAAAAAGTGTCATGTTGGTGTATGCATGATCAACAGTGAAGCTTTGTCTGGCCACATCGAATATTCTAATGAGGTTGACAGACTGCGCCTGCTGCCATTGCCTCTGTGTATTCAGCAACAGTGCGAGACTGACATCGCTGCGCTTCAAATTTAATAACCAGAGCGAAAAGAATGTGAATTCCTTTATTTCAACTACAAATAAATAGGAGAAAATTCAAAAAGGCTATTTTATTGAATAAAATATTTAGGTCGTAAATTTATGTACTTTAAAAATTGTGTGTGTGACAAGGAAGCTTCTGTGGCAAGCATTAAACAAAGCAACTCTTGACAGATCAATAATTCTTTTTATTAAGAAGATAATACTCCATTTTAACAGGAGAATTTTCTACCACAGAGGATTTATTGCAAAGCTGTACATATCAACAACGTTGTTCACAAAAATATTTATGTGGTCAACCTGGTTCGCGAGTTGGTATAGCGCTGGCCTTCTAAGCCCAAGGTTGCGGGTTCGATCCCGGGCCAGGTCGATGGCATTTAAGTGTGCTTAAATGCGACAGGCTCATGTCAGTAGATTTATTGACATGTACGAGGCGCATCCAGAAAGTAAGTTTCCCTATTTAAAAAAAAAAAAAGAACACGCTTTCAGGAAAAAAATTATTGGCAAAAGGTACAGCAATGTTTCAGCTATTTTTCAACATAGCCACTATCAGATTTGAGACACTTGTCGTATCATGGGATCAACTTATGTATTCCTCTGTCGTAGAACTCTGCCGCCTGTGAATGGAACTAGCGTGTGACAGACGTCTTCAGCTCTTCGTCGTTGCCAAAACGCTCACCGGAGGACATGAATTTCTTGAGGTGCAAGAAAACGTGAAAATCGCTGGGAGCAAGATCAGGACTGTAGGGTGGATGATCAAACAACTCCCAGCCAAATTCTGTCAAAACAGCTGCTGTGCGCCGAGCCGTATGTGGACGAGCATTGTCATAGAGGAGCACAACACCTGCAGTAAGCATTCCACGCCTCTTGTTTTGAATGGCACGTCGCAATTTTCGCAGTGATTCACAGTAACGGTCAGCGTTCACTGTTTCACCTCTTGGAAGGAAGACAGTGAGCAGAATGCCCTTCCTGTCTCAGAACGCCGTGCACATCACTTTCCGTACCGACAGCGTCTGTTTGAATTTCGTCCTGACCGGAGATCCACTATGCCGCCAATGCATTGACTGCTGCTTGGTTTCCGGGGTGAAGTGCGAAATCCAAGTCTCATCACCCGTGACGATCCTGTCGAGGAACTCGTCGCCGTCATCGTGATACCGTTGCAGAAATGTCAGTGCTGCTCCTAAACGTTGAATTTTGTGTTCGGTTGTCAGGTTTTTCGGCACCCACCTGGTACACACTTTTTTGAACAGCAGGTGCTTAGTGACAATCCCATGCAACAAGGATCGCGATATCTGCGGAAAATGGCTGCTCAGCTCCGTAATCGCGAAGCGACGGTTCTCCATGATGCACTGCCGCACCAGCTCAACACGATCATCATTGATGAGGGACGGTCGCCCACTGCGCTCTTCATCATGGACACTTTGACGACCTTCGGAAAACTGCCTACACCAGCGACGCACCATCTGCTTACTCATGATGTTCGGCCCATAGACCTGACAGAGCTGCCGATGAATTTCAATTGGCGCAATGCGTTGTGCATTAAAGAACTTTATCACCGACCGAACCTCGCAGGCGGCGAGAGAAGGAATAAGAGCTTCCATTTCGGACCACTGCTGCCACGCTACTGGCACCAGGCGGGACCTGTCCGGCTGACATATGATTGATACGTCATAGATCTGTTACGCATGCGCAATTGACACGGCTAATTACGTTTACTTTCAAGGGGGGAAAAAATCGGGAAACTTACTTTCTGGATGCGCCTCGTAAGAGAACTCCTGCGGGACAAAATTCCGGCACATCCGGCGACGCTGATAGAACCTCTGCAGTTGCGTGCGTCGTTAAATAAAACATAACATTTATTTATGTGATCGCTTCCAATGGTTTAGGAGTAAACCGGTTGCGGGTTCAAACCCGGCTGTAGCCGTTGGAATTCCAGGAGTAAAAAATCCGGAACGTAATTCCTCAGGGAGGGGGTTTAAGTCGTCTGTCCCGTGTCAGAATTTTGCGCACGTTAAGGAAATTCAAGCCTAAATTACAGCCTCTGGACTTAACTGGCATCAAGCACTTCTTTCTATCCCTCATCATAGAACGTCTTTATGCTCATCCTCCTACACTGTAGAAATACGTCGCATCTGGAATTCGTTCTGCCGGACTTTATTACAGTTCAAAATTAAATTGGAAAATTTTGTCTTATTTAATGCTTTTTAGGTATTGCTAGAAGTGTTGATTTGTGTTTTTTTTTACTCTTGCTTAAAATTGCAAATTTCTTGTTTATGTTAGTTAATTAGTTAGGATACAATTAATTATGATACATAATCACTCATTTAAAGTTTGTGTGACTGCAACCTGTGTATATTTTTGTGTGGCTTTACTTTGTTTATAGTGTATTTTTTTTCCTTTTTATTTCTATTATTGTATTTGTATTTCTGGTGGTGTGGAAGAGAAGGCCTGATGGCCTTAACTACACTAGAATAAATAAATAAATAAATAAATAAATAAATAAATAAATAAATAAATAAATAAATAAATAAATACATATATAAATAAATTTATCCTCTCTCGCGTCCTAGTAATGAACTACCTAAGTTGCATACGAGATGGCGTATGAGAAGGTGAATTTACCACATGTCCCTCTGCTCCCTGTAGTCAAATTTTTAACCCCCGAACTATTATATATAATTTATAAAATAAGTAGGCTATCGTTAGTATTATGAAATTGCATTACTATACACAATACTGCACAGAACAGTGTAAATAATGTAGGTCAACATTTTTTATGACAATGTAAATAGTAGTGCATTCTAATGCACTCGTACATAGTGTAAATAATATACATAGTAAAAATTAGTGTAATCTTTCAAGTGGTTCATGTTTTATTCCGCATAATTTTACCAAGAAGAGTCGCGTGAGCATTCAGAAGTACTTCACTTGCCAGGTATAGCTCGCGCAAGAAACGATTACCGAAAAGCAATGGTGGCGTTGCTGTCTGTTTTGACTTGTGTATGTGGACACGCCGAGGAGGGAGAGGTGCTAGCCGATGGAAGTACTGTCTCTTCCAAGAAGATGAACAAATGAGGACATCGCTGTGGAAATAAAGAACATAGCAAGAGAAAACTTCGAAGCTAATTAAATGCGCAACATATGTTTACGAATGAAATAATAATACCGTGCGCTACAAGACACTTATTCACATTCACATTCCATGCAATGGTACAAACTAAAGTCGTAATGTAACTGTCACAACGCAAGACTGATTTTATCGATGTCATTTCTCTTCCGACTGTACTCTTAAATATCATTCAAGCTATCTCGTGACCTTTCCTGTCGTCCGCTCTTCCTTATCGCAGTGTTTGATTCGCATTCCTTCCGTCGGTATTCCGTGCTTGCGAGACCTATACACGCTCATCGTCCGCTACGGTAAATCTCTAGTAATACTTAATCTATAGCCTCTTGCGACAAATTACGACCCCCGGTAATAATAATAATAATAATAATAATAATAATAATAATAATAATAATAATAATAATTACTGTTATTAAATAAACAAGGATCACATAGTTTTTTTCCCCTCTCACACGAAACTACGCTAGGTATTTCATACTACTTTAAAACCAATTACTCTTGATCGAGTTTCAACCCGCAACCCTCAAATACAACAACCAGCATGGGAGCTCTCAGATCATCCAGAACGATTCTCTAGGGTCTGGAGATGTAGGTTCTTTTGTTATCTTATAAATCAGGTTTCTTTGCCTTAAATTTTTAAAATATTGTGTTTTTTAAAGCTCATTGGCTGCTATAATTTTCATTCATAATAAAATTAATGTTTAGTGCTTTTCTTAACTGGGGACAAACTGATACTAAATTTTTTACTTCCTTCGTCACAAGGAATTGCTTATAAGAATTAATCCATTTATTTATCTCGCATTCCCTTTGTATGTGGAATGAAAATGTACATAAAAGCATCCCATGAATTATACAGTGCTTAGTTAATGGAAACCTCTGAGAGTGCAGCCTATGTGTGCAGAAGTAGTAAACAGAAATGTTTACCTGAGCCCACCCGAGGTAATGCCTACACAAAGAAAACAGTAAACTGGTTTCATTTGTTACAAACACGTGCGCTTAATTTACTGAATCACAAATTGCTTGGTTAAGGTTCCCTGCCGACTCCTCAATTACCATTAAGACATTCGCTAAGGTTATTCTTGTGGTTAGGTAATAAATAACGAAGCATTTATCCCTTCTGCAATCTATTCTTCTCTGTATCCTCTTCCGTCCTTTCTTACTTCACTTAACTTCATAAACCGTTGATTTTTATTCCACCCACTTTCTTCCTGAATGTTTAATACCAAGTAAGGGTTTAGAATTACATCGCAGTCTAGTATATACAGTCACGAAGCTTGAGTTGTGAGGGTGCTAGGAACAATAGACTGTGCCGGTACTATTTCGCATTGTCTATAATGAGGCGATATTAGCGATCCTAGTGGTGAGCAACTATCTATGAATGCATATTCACTATGTATTGAGCTTCGTGACTGTATACACTAGACTGTGATTACATCACAATTTCATCTAAGTCAGTGGTTCTCAACCTTTCAGAGACCTGGACCCGATAAATTCTTGTTCTACAAGGCGAGGGTCCAGTCCCAACAAATGTACTCGTAAATACCTATCAAAAATTGTTTTTAAGTTCATACATTTAACTAATAGAGGTATTAATAATTAAGTATGGTGTACGTAATCTATCCTACTTAAACAGTACCAGTAGAGGAAACTTGGGAAATAATTTTGTTTCCTATTTTAAGTGCATCTCTTTTACGTATGAGAAATTCAGTGGGTTTGTTGACTAAATCGGAATGTTCTACGTTGAAGACCTCGAAAAAGTCGCGATGGTTTCATAGCTTCATTTCCCAGAACAGTAGCACAAATGACGCATTGAGGTCGTGGCAGTTGGTCAGTCTCAGGGGATTGTACGAAACCAAATTTTAAGTGGTTGTCCATGTACTTAAGAGTAAACGCAGACTTTTTCTTTTGTGTGTTGGTAGTTTTTCTCTCCTTTTGCTTAACCTAGAGATCGTTCTGTGGACTTGGGGTGGATGAATCACTAGTTACGTCACAAACACCAGTACGAAATTTATTCTTCTTCTTCCTTTCAAGGATTGGGTTATAATCCCGTTCCGAAACTAAAGGCATATTTGTTCCTTCCATCTTTTCCCTGGGCGTCCAACGTCTCCTCGTCCTTTCGGTTCAGACAAAGAAGCCTGCCTCGGGAAAAGTTCTGGGGGCATTCAATTTAAGGGGAGTCTGTACTGCCATCCCATCAATGTAAAGCAGAGTAATAAAAGATAAAGACCGTAATTTTAGCCTGTTACATACAATAATAGTTGAAGAATAACCCCTAAAAATTTCAAATGTGTACCTTATGTAAGTCCTGAGAAAAGTGCAACTAAATTAGATGAAATTTACATTGCTGGGATAGGCAGTACAGACTCCCCTTAAATGACCACGCCATTTCTTCTGATATTTCTGTATTTCTTGAACCATCCTTTCACATTGCAATTGCTTTCTACTTTCACTACTTTATAATTTATCTTTCCGCAATATTCCTAACATCGACCTCATAAATCTCATTTCCGAGGTTTCAATTCGTTTTTTATCCTCTCATTATCCATGTTTCACTTCCATATTGAAGGGTACGTTTTGAGATTATATTATGTAAACTTATTTTCACCACTTTTCTCATGTTTTCTCTAAGTATCTTCTAATATATCCATTTAATTTATTACATTTCTGGATGTTTTCTTCTAAATCTTTACTCATCTGATATACTGATATGAAAGGAGCATCTTCTGCGGACTTCTGGAGAAAGAACTCAGGAAGAGACTAGTGAAGTGCTTTGTGTGGAGTGTAGCATTGTATGGGGCAGAAACATGGACACTACGACGAAGTAAAGAGAAGCGACTAGAAGCATTTGAAATATGGATATGGAGAAGGATGAAGCGCGTGAAGTGGACAGATAGAATAAAAAATTAAGCTGTGTTGAAAAAGAGTGGGAGAAGAAATAATCATACTGAAACTAGTAGTGATGAGGACGACGAGAAGGAATTGGTTGGGTCATTGGCTCAGAAGAAAGTGCCTACTGAAGGGTGCACTGGAAGAAATGGTGAACGGGAGAAGAGTCTCAGGCAGAAGAAGATATCAGATGATAGACGACATTAAGATATATGGATCATATGAGGAGACAAAGAGGAGGACAGAAAATAGGAAAGATTGGAGAATGCTGGGTTTGCAATGAAAGACTTGCCCTTGGGCAGAACACTGAATGAAATGAAATTAAATTTGTCTATAAAATAAAAATTACGGGTAATGTTATTTACTTTTTAATAATCAGTTTGCAAAGATGCATTTGTGGATAAGACATTTAAAAGACAAATCTGAGATCATAGAGAAATATAAAATAAATAAATTTAACGTTTTCAGCTAAACTCAATGGCACTGCTTTGCTTGAGATTAGCATTTACAGTACAGTTATCACTTTTTTTTCACGTGATATGAATTTTGTGTCTGTTACAGTCATTCCTCGGAGAACAAGTACCTCTACTTCGTATCACGTGTTTCTCCATGTGAGTCATGATCAGACAGCGGATTTTCCGTCCCTATAGAGTGCAATGGCCTTCTTGCAGCAGAAGTATACCTAACGTTCATTATCGGGACCGAAAATCCGCTGTCTGGTATTGACATAAAACTACCCGTTTGTAACTGAATTTTAAGGACGATTCACGGCAACCCATTTCCACAACCCATTGTGATATGCCTGACCTAGACGAAACGTAATTATTTACACTAAACGACACACTGTGACATAGGTAGTGCATCGAATTTTCAAATCGACTATTAGGTTAGAGTGCCCGTCCAACTTATTAAACCGTCCATGAACAAACTATTACATTTCACATTATCGACTTGAGTACAAAAAAAAAGTCGACGAACTCTAAATCTCATTTAGATCCAATCACTTTATATGTTACATGTACTTAGCAGATTGGTATCACGCAAGAAGAGAGTTACAAGATATAACAGAGCACTGGGAATTCTACAGCGTCCTACAATTCATACTGAATACAGATACTACATAGCAATTGGAAATCATTAGATTAAATCCGTATATATTCTCTTCGACCTAAAACACAGAGTAAAATTCAACCTTATCAACATATTTATAAAGATAATTAAATATATGGAGGAACAGAAGTGCTTATCGGGCGGCACGTGGATCGTTCGTGAGCACATCAGCCCAAATAGGGTATTTGTGCACTCATGATGGAATGAGTTGCGTGCCGACTGTGCTGCTACACTAAGCCGGCCCCATCATCTGCCACACTCCGTATTCCTCTCTTCTTCTTCTCTTTCCTTGTAGGCGTAACCGCCTGTTTAGATGTGAATGAAGACTTCCCCTAATCTCCAGTCGAATCTTCCCATCTCCTTATAAGTCGACCTAGGTTTCTTTTTCCTCTTGGGATATTGTTCTTACTATGCGTACAATTCTTTTAGCAGATGGTGATACATGTCATTCCATTCACTCTTTCTTCTTACTGTCCAATCTGTCACAGACTGGACTTTATATATCTCCCTTAGATCTTCATTTCTGACTCTATCATTCAATGATTTTCCAGCATTTTCCTTAATACTTTCATTTTAGTTGTTTCCAGCATGCGTCTTGTGCTTGTAGTGACTGCTCTTGTAGCCAAGGCGTAAGTCATTACTGGTCGGATAACTGCTTTATAGATTCTTACTTTTGTCTCTTTCCTCATGTATTTATTTCTCCATACCAAATCACTAATGCATTTTGATATTTTAATTGCCTTTATAGTTCGGTGGTTTATTTTTTGGATTGAATTTCCTTGACTTGTGATTTCACACCCAAGTAATTAAAGTGCCTAACTTGTTCTATTATTTTGTTTTCAATTTTAAGTTTACTTTGCAGCGGCTTTTTACTTATTGTTAATGCTTTGCTTTTTTTAATGGAGATTTTCGTATTAAGTTCATGGCAACTGATGTAAAATTGACACAATAATCTTTGCAAATTGTCCTTCGTATCTGCCACAAGGACAGCATCATCAGCATAAAAAACCCTACTAATTCTTTTGTTTCCCATACTGTATCCAAATTGATGCTTCATTTCCTTAATGATTCTATCCATAATCATACTAAAAGCAAAACGCTTAAAGAATCCTTTTGTCTTACGCCTCTTCTTATGGAAATGTTGTCTCCTTGGATTTTGATTTGGCTATAAGTTTTAAAATATATGTCCTCTATTAATTTAATTAGTCCATTTGGTACATTATTATCTAAAATTAAAAAAAAGAATGTACTCCAGTCTATCACATGCCTTTTCAAGATCAACGAAACACATGTAGGCAGGCTTATTAAATTCTTCCCTCCAGACTTCAAATATACTCATATATAGACCTAAAATGTCACTGGTGGTGGTCTACCATGCATCATAGATATGCAGGACGTTCCTATGGTCAAACTTTGGAAACGTCTATATTGACACTAAGAATGAATTAAATTCATATAAACGTCTGCCCGGAAATGCTTCTAGTCTGACACATAACTCTTCAATCTCAAAATAAACGTTTTCCCTCACAATTTCTATAAATACGAGTACTTTGACGCAACCCTTACAACCTTCCTACAGACAACATTCTGTTAAAAACTCGCCATCAAACGTGGTTTATACATGATGGAGCCCTCCTCATTTGCCGAGAGTATCTTGCCCAGCGATACGCAGAAGCGGAGAATCCATTGTATGGTACACAACACTCCCTGGACCTCAGTCCTATAAATGTTTTTCTATTGGGGATCCCTTAAAAGCTTGTTTATGCCAAATCGGTTCCTAACGTAGAAATTCTGTGCTCACATATTATGGATATCATTGTATTCGGAATGCTGCTAGAATTTTTGAACATGTTTCGCAGAACATGAGTGGTTGGGATTGAATATTATGTATTACTTGATACGGACACGTACAACATTTTCAGTGAAGTATAAATGTGGTGGGGTTCATGGGCCCTAATACGTACAAGAATCGTTTCTGTATCTAGGTTCATACAAACTTATTTCATCCACAGATTTAGTATAACACGCTTCTTTAATTTTGACGAGACATTTCAAAACACTCTACATTGACGAGATATTTCATAACACTCTACATGTGAGTATTCATATCCTCGTAAGGGGTTGAGATTCTGGTGGATAGGGGAGCGGCGAGATCGATGCATCTTACGCAGATCTATTAGTTGTCTAGAATCAATAACACTGCCATCTACCAATATTATGACAAACAGTGAGGAATGCACCCCATAGCGGATGGCCGATTTGCTGTCACACAAACACAGAAGAAGCCATATTTTTCGAGACTGAAATGATAGCGTTAGTGAAATGAGACGAAAGAAGCGGGTGAACCCGAAAAAAATCCTTTTCTACCGCAGATACAACTTCGCCATCGCCGAATTATAAACGTATTACAGCACTTATTAATAAAGTTACTGTAATAATAAGCTCGTACTCTATATCTGACTTACCTTAACTAATCGCAGTTTATATGAATCTTTAAATCGTTGCTTTCCTTCTGGGGCTCAGATATTTGTCCGTTGTCAATGTGTCTCAGAATTAGTCGATCACATAGTGATTGATTCCAAGCTTAGTTATACCTTGTATCCCTCTAGAAATTGAGAACAAGAAACAGTCCAGATAAGGGAAATACTGCCACTAAAGGAAAGTCTGGTTTAATTGACAAAAGGAGAAGTATTTTTTTACATAAAATCTCTGTATCTATATAGTTTTTAATTCTTTTAATTTAGCAATTACAAGGTTCTCTTTACTAATGACGGCGCATATTTCTCAATAACTCTTCTTCACAGGCAATCGCAATGCTAATGTGTAAATCTCCGCAATAATCTCACAGAATTTTACTGCTCCTTGCATAACGAGATCTGTAATTAGATTTTGTTTGCTGAATCGTGTTTGGATTTAATGACTACGAAAGAGATTGAAGAAAACTCCATTCCAGAGTTTATTATGCAGAGGGACCTTATCATCCCGTATTTTACAAGGAAAATTATAGCTGTCGTGTGTATTAGTTCCTGACTTCTTAAATACGCCTTTACAACACTCAATTAGTCTCTTAATATATGTAATTCGTGCATACCTGTTGTGGAGAGTCAATTATCCTGCGGGAATATTTATACTTTCCTGTGGAACTTGCAATTAAATAGTTTAATATGTATTTCCTTATGCAACCAATCGCAATAGGCAAATGGCCACTCTAAATTTCATTTAACAATATGCGAGTACAAGCTACGTGTTTCCTACAGGAATGGTGAAACTGAGTATTTCAGAACTAGCATGAAATGAGTGCAATCCTTGGAGATTATAAGAAATCTGTGGAGGAAATAGGCTGTTACTGGGCAAGTATAATAATAAAGATAAAGATAGCCTATTGTGTCCCATGAAGGGCAAAGGCCTCTTAAATAAGGGAAAGATCTATTTGTCTAACGTGATGAGCTAGTTCACGTTAGACGTTATATTTAAGTCTAAGAACTTGAATTCCTTTAACAATGGTTCTCTCACTGCCTTTCACAACTTCCTTCTATGCACAAATGTCTCTCTAGTAGTTTCCACTTTCTTCTGTTTCTTGCCTCTCTACATAACTCGAAAATAATAGTAATAGTAATAATAATAATAATAATAATAATAATAATAATAATAATAATAATAATAATAATATGTATTTATTTTGCTAATAATTGTAACTTACTTACAAATGACTTTTAAAGAACCCGCAGGTTCATTGCCGCCCTCACATAAGCTCACCATTGGTCTCTATCCTGAGCAAGATTAATCCAGTCTCTATCATCATATCCCACCTCCCTCAAATCCATTTTAATATTATCCTCCCAACTGTGTCTCGGCTTCCCCAAAGATCTTTTCCCCTCCGGTCTCCCAACTAACACTCTATATGCATTCCTGGATTCGCCCATACGTGCTACATGTCCTGCCCATTTCAAACGTCTGGATTTAATGTTCCTAATTGTAACATAAAATATAATACAAACACATAAAAAATAAAAAGTGGTTTTCCTTGTAACTTCACTTTGACATTGTTACAATAATAATTTTACGCTAAATAATAATAAAGAGAATAATTGCATCGACAGCATTTCTATGGAACTTGTTCCAAGAATTATTTTACCTAGAAAGTGACTTTATTAAATAAAATTAAGATATAATATCCATGTTCATAAGCAAAAAACACGCTCTCTCTCTCTCTTTAAATTTTAGGTACACATATTGTGCATGACTATCCGAAGAGAATAAATTGTAATTTAGCCTATATATATGTTAGTAACTTGTGACAAGAGAATCTTTTTGTTATATTCTTGCGATTACTTATAAAATAGGAATGTATTGCTAATAAACAATCCATAAAAACACAATTACTACCATAAAATAACAAATCAATCAAAAAACTAAACCACCACCAAAACAAAATCAGTCAAACAAACTAACCAATGAACACTATGAAAGGAAATCTTTCAAATAAAAACAATCCTACTGAATCAAATCAAGGTCATTTAGCTACAAAAAAAAATGAACCAAAACAATCTTGACCAAGTCAAATCAAGGACAGATAACCAAACAAAACAAACCAACAATTTCGAACGAAGCCCAATAAAATTTATCAAATAAAACAAACCAATTAAATAAAACCAAGGCCAACTAACCAAACAAAATAAAACGACTAATTCAAACGAAGTCTAATTAACCGACAAAACGAAGCAATTAAACCACACAAAGACTTGCAAGGTGATCCTAATAACTAAATAAAAACAATGCTACCCAATAAAATAAAACAAACGAAAATAAGAAAATAATAGTCGAATAATCACTTCAGTTAAATAAACTAATTCAAACAACCACATCAAGTTAAAGTAAATCAAACCAAACAGCCAACGAAATGTAATCAACTAAAGAAATCGATCAACAAAACCAAAAGAAAAATAAAACAGCCTTAACCAATCAATCAAACAAAACAAAACAAATTCAATCTAAACTCCAAACAACGAATCAAACACACCAAATCAAATCAGAACAAAAATCCCAAACCAATCTAACCCATTAATTTCCCAATCAATAAACTAAACCATAATCAAGCAAGAACAAAGCAATCCAATAATATAATTCCCAATCAGCTAATGAACTACAACAAACCAAATCGACGGAACTCAGTCCCTGCGGTGGCTAAATGATCTAGTCCTACTGCCTGTCACGCAATCGGTCCGGTTTCGAATTCCGGTGAAGCCGGAGACTTTTCATTGAAAAATTAATGGTGGCAGTTCTGCCGAACAAGTTGCAGTTAAACCTGAATCACTATCGATGGCATTTAGGTAAAAGGGTTTATCCCACAAAAGACTTTTTTTTCAAGAATAACAAAGATTAAATTTATTATTATTATTATTATTATTATTATTATTATTATTATTATTATTATTATTAGTTACCTTATATGAAAGAATGTAAACATCATTTTCAAGAAACGTATTTTCACGTTTTGTAATTAAATTTTAATTAACTACATTAATTATTGCAAAAAAAGTCACATTTAAAAAATATGATCGATATGATGAAATACCATTACTTTAACAAGCATTTTACGTCAGTATTCCCTTCCTTTGAAAGTGTCCTCCAGGAATTAACCCACTAGCACTAATACTACAGATACAATCACTGCAAACAGATATCTGTACGGTAACAGCATAACACAACGACCACCATTGCGAGTACATAATGACAAGTACTGTATTTGAATCATTATTCTCCATTAAACGTTTTTATGAACTGCTAAAATCTTAGCCCTGAAAAGCAAAGAAAGAGTCTGTGGACAATCTCGACTTCTCTTTGTCGATATGGGTTTCCCTAAATGCATGTATTTTACAGTACTAAAATTTTTAGAACCTTAATTTGGCAGACTAAGCTATTCAGTCTTATTTTATAACTATAGTTAGAATTTTCGATACTCGAAGCATTAGAGTAAAGTTGCCCAATTCCGTGTTACGTTTTTTTCACTGAATGTCACGGGATTGGGTATCTTGCTATGAAGTTCACCGATGTCTCAAAAGTAGACGAAAGATGCACTTTGACTGACATTCAAATTTTAGAAAGTATCACGAGATTAGGGGTATCACGGAAATAGGCAACTTTACCCTACTAATTTCCGGAAGCACTTAGATATATTGAAGTTGGACTATATACTGAAAAGTCAAGAACTTCAAAGCCAGATGGAAACCCTCTGTAGTGGCCGAGTTCAGTGTCACGCAGGACACCCAGGTTCGAATCCCGGTCAGGACTAGGATTTTTCATCGAAAAGTCCTTAGTGACACTTATGTCGGACAAGGTCGCAGTTGGAGTTTTCTCGGGGTTCACCCGTTTTTCCCCATGTTAGACATTCTCATCATTCCGTCACCATTTCTCCAATTCGTCATCACTTCATAGCATTCTCCGATCGCCACCGGCTGGCTACGAAAGGAGGGGGCTGCTCGAAACCTGGGTACGAAGCGAACCTTAGTGTAGTCAGCCGGTGTGAGTTTGGGAATGCGCCTAGCTTGAGGGTTAGCAGACTAGCTCATAAAAGGTCGCAGTACTGGGCCATAGTGCCCTCTCCCGAAAATTCTATTCAATTCAAAGATAGATGATCTCACATCTAAAATAGCATGCCTTTTAAATAGTTGTCGACTATCGGCGTGGCTCAGTCGGTTAAGGCGCTTGCCTTCCGAGCTGAAGTTGCATTCGGGCGCGGGTTCGACCCCCGCTTGGACTGATTACCTCGTTGCATTTTTTCCGAGGTTTTCCCCGACCGTAAGATGAATGTCAGATAATCTACGGCTAATCCTCGGCCTCATCTCGCCAAATACCATCTCGCTATCACCAATCTCATCGACGCTAAATAACCTAGTAGTTGATACAGCGTCGTTAAATAACCGGCTAAAAAAATAGTTGTCATGCGCCACATAGGTCTTATAAATTGTGTGTGTGTGTGAGTGTGTATATTCCCCTTATGTTATGTAACTGATTTTGATTATGTGTAATTTTCTACTTTATTTTATATATTATGTAACCGATCTTGACTATTTGTAATTTTATATTATGTAACTGATCTTGTCTATTGTAATTTTATACTATATTTTATGTAATTTCTAAGGTATTTTCTTTTGTGTTGTTTTGTAATCTAATTTTGTATTTCATGTATATTATTGAAACCTGGTTGAGTGGAAGAGAAGGCCTCATGGCCTTAACTCTGCCAGGCAAAATAAGCCTACTACTACTACTACTACTACTACTACTACTACTACTACTACATATACAAAATGGACTCGAATGTACTTAAACCCGGGTCTCTGGAATGGAAAGACGAGGTTCTATCCTTTCGACTAACGATGCGTCTTGTTTTGCAGAATGTAACGGTCAACTACCCGGACTTATGTAGAGAAGAACGAAGCACAAGCCTCGTCTCTCACAAAAAGCTGATTTCTCGTGATCTAAACAGGTCCCACTGTATCACGTATCCACTGTGTGGTGGCAGACCTCAGATGTAATGGTACACGCCGGGGTCTCGTTACACCGCACACAAGACGTGTTGCGAGCGGAAGGAAGGTGGGAACAATGGATCGTTATTGGCGAAAGTTGAAAGCAAGTTAGAAGTGTAATTACGCCAACTCTGTCATTTCAGACCTATCTCAGACTGTGAGGGGTGCGACATCAAAATGCTCTTCTGAACCAGACCCGCACAATGAAGACCAATCAGTCATCATAATGCCATAATATTATTACATACAATAATTGATCAGTACATTCTAGAGCAGCTGTTCACAGTTATATTTCTTAAAAGGCCACACATTTTATTGCGTTTTGACGCGGACTACAGGACAGAAATTCGTACACTACATAATACTCATTGGATGAGAAAAATATATATTTTAAGTTAATTACAGTATTGAAAATATTTTAATGATAATAATAATAATATTAATAATAATAATAATATTAATAATAATACTTTATTGCTAGAACGAAGACATATACTGTTTTTTGTATAATAATCACTCTAGCACTCCCAGAAAGAGTAAGTTACATACTCGTGCTCAGGGGGCATTCCACATAATTTTAAGACATTTTATTAAATAACAGAATAAAAAGCAAAGAAAGAAGAAAGAAAAAGAAAAGACAGTTACAGTTACAATAATCTGAACTTCAAATTTTCCCCCGAAACATTAGTTTTTATACATCTTGATTACACAACTTTTAACACTTCGGAATATGTATAAGAACTTTCTTGTGTTAAATATTATTAACGTACCTTGGGCAGAACACTAATCGAATGATCTCTAAATTCTGCTACGCGATTTTTTCGATATCTCGATTAATATTTTTCTTCCCAGTAGGACATATTCTTTAATTCAATTTTAAGATGAAATTGAAAGTTATGTACACATGTGTAAGTAAACCTGAATGACTATCGATGGCATTTAGGTAAAAGGGTTTATTCCACAAAAGATTTTTTCAAGAATAACAAAAATTAAATTTTAACACATTATTGTTATTATTATTATTATTATTATTATTATTATTATTATTATTATTATTATTATTATTAGTTACCTTACATGAAAGAATGCAAACATAATTTTCAAGAAACATATTTTCACGTTTTGTAATTATATTTAACTAATTATATTAATTACTGCAAAAAGCTATATTTAAAAAAATATGGTTAAGCTCTTTTATCTAAACACCATCGATATGATGAAATACCATTATTTTAACAAGCATTGTACATCAGTATTCCCTCCTTTGAAAGTGTCCTCCAGGAATCAACCCCACTAAAACTAATTCTACCCCTATCTATCACTACAAGCAGATATCTGTTCGGTAACAGTATAGCACAACGACCACCATTGCTAGGACATAATGACATGTATTTGAATAAACGTCTAATAATATTTAACACAAGAAAGTTGTTGTCATACATATTCCGAAATTAGTTTTTAATTGATTTTTTAAATAAAGAGCATTAGCAAATTGTATATTTGGGAATTTAGCTATTATCTTCTTATTAAGCCTTAGACATAAGCTGCTACTGTGATTATAGCCTATGTTACAGTTGTGGTACATTTTGGTTCTGTCAAGCATAAGTTGTCTGATCCTTTGGTTTTATATTTATGTGAATACAAATGAAATATATTTTGGTTTTTATGTACGAAATTCAATAAGAAATTGTTATACATTTCTTATGACAGGGCGGAAATGTACTCCCAAGTTCTCTAAAAGCCATTTGTAGATGATAGATTAATTGAAGAGAAAGTGGAGAGGAGTTATGGAATGAAACGGAGTGCCTCGAGAAAAAACTCTGAACTCTGCTTTGTCTATCAGAAATTCCATTACGACCTAGCCAGTGATCAAACTCAGAGCGCCACACAGTCCATTATTCTGGAGGAGTCTGTTGTTCTAATTGTCGCATCCTTAACTGGTAGTTGGTCGGGAAAGTGTTTTGTAAATTCTGGTTCTTATGTGATTTCATTTATAATTAATTAAATTAATTTATAATGCTAAGTTTTTTATAAATTTCATAAATGATGTTTGGGAATATTAAGGTGTTGTGTAAATGATAATGAGTTCGTATCAAAGATAGTTAAAGTTATGCATCCTTTCTAGTAATTTGTGACAAAATAGCCAGAAATTATGGTATGGAAATTCCATGTGACAAAACTGAAGCATTTTTATTCAAAGACAAGTAAGACATACTCAGCATATAATAATAATAATAATAATAATAATAATAATAATAATAATAATAATAATAATAATAATAATAATAATAATAATAATAATAATCTGTGAAAGACGAGATACAATTATTTTAAATGTGAAACACTGTGACATTACTCCTCGCCTTGTGACGAGGTACATTCAGAAATTGATTTAATGAAATAACAAAGATACTTATTTACTCTAAGTTGAACTAATGTATACTTTCAGAATTGTACTCTAGGCTACTTATAATGGATATGAATTCTTTTTCGGTGGTTATCCGTTCCACATGTCTAGCTTAAATTTTACAGTATGGATACGAATGTGTTTAATTCCGTAACGCAAGACGGTGGCATGCGTCATTAAACAAATATATCTAGCAACTTTTAATTTTCAAGCGCCAGTTTTATTATTCTTGAAGCGGAAACCATCTGTTTGAAGGTCATGGCGGATAATTATTCCATTAGAACACTAGCGGCGTCACTTCGGGTTCGGATGCTAGGTGGCGCCTGACGCCGGTATCCATAGCAACCGTGTGTGACGTCACAGCAGGGATTCAACACCCGACCCCAACCTCACCCCCTGAAACGCAGGCATTGACGCAAGTGGGGAAATCCAAAATGCGCCCTCATCAATAAAGATTGTAGTACTATGAATTCGCCCAAGTCGGCGTGGAAGGGCATTGTGTGTCGAGGGTATAATGTGATAAACTTCATTTTGCCGGCGTTGAGATTACGACTGTGTGCAGGCGGTCATCTGGATTATTGTGTCAATTCTGTGAATTACAAGCATTGTAGTACCACATGGTTTGTTTGTTCCACATCCCTTTCCAGACCCTCGATGTAGACTGGGATGAGGAATTGATTGAATTTTTCCCCAACCCAGCGCTCTAACTATTCTATTGATGTTATCCAAAGCAGTCCAGACAACAAAAGTTAACGATTTAGGTTAACTCTTCTATCAGTAAGAATGTTACCCTAAATATTTCGAGATATTTTCAATTTTTTTCTTTTTCCTTTCTTCTGTACCTGTTGTTTCCTATTTTGAGTATTTCCTTCTATTACGCTGTCATTAGCACTACCTAATCGACATAATTATCAGGACAACAGCCGGTAAGAATTCTTTTCTTATTTTGAATTCTGGTCTAAACACTTT
Source organism: Periplaneta americana (assembly GCF_040183065.1). Taxonomy (NCBI): domain Eukaryota; kingdom Metazoa; phylum Arthropoda; class Insecta; order Blattodea; family Blattidae; genus Periplaneta; species Periplaneta americana. Next base: position 144,679,152 of record NC_091118.1, read on the forward strand.
TAAACCAACACAAGAAAGGATGAGAAACGAAGACATCAAGCAATTAGTACGTAAGGATTTTAATATAATAATAATTAGAGATGCGGCCTTGTAGAATAGACTACTGGTCCGGTAGCTTTGATAGAAAAATGAAAATCGGGTATTCTATGGAAGAAATAGTAATAGAATTGGTAGTACAGTATTGTTCAGGAAAGAAACTAGAATTCATGCATAGGAATTTAAGTATATTTCTTTAGTTGTTGTTTAGTCAACTACTCGAAGACAGGTCTGAACCTCACAAATGACACCAACAAAGACGGCGAACCTGAATTGTGTGCGAAAAAGAAAAAAAAACGAATTGCATGCCACAGTTAGTAAGAAATATCCGAATTGCGTGCGATCACGTACGCAGATATAAATTTGGGAACAGCATTTTCCTCCCCACTTTTCAGACTTAAGACTGTCAGTTACAGCTTCTCGAAGCTGAAACTGGCATGGTTAAAAGTGCTACATATACAGAGTGGACAGCTCGAATGTCCCTAATTTCAATTGTATGTGACTGGTGAACGGTTGAAGATAGAACCTTACGGTAACGTTTATATGAAAGGAAAACTCAATAAGTTTCGAATCCTATCGGTAGATGGTGCACAGACACGGTTTCTTTTCGTAGATTGTATCGATTGTCAAAAATGGCGACACAGCAGATGAAAGCGCAAACTGTGTTGTGGTATGCAGAGTTTAATCAATTGTTAGAGTTCAAAGGGAGTATCGGGGAGTGTTTAACCACGATGCTCCAACTGCTAAAAGCATTAAGAAGTGGCACGATACATTTTTAGCTACAGGATCGGTGTTGAAGAAGCATGGTGTCGGTCGTAGAACATCCGACGAAATGGTTGCAAATGTTCCAGCCGCGTATGAGCGAAGCCCCCGGAAGTCATTAAGGAGAGCTTCGCGGGAACTTCAAGTACCAAAATCAACATTGCAACGAATTTGTCCACAAACGTCTCAAACTGTACGCATACAAAGTGCAGTTAATGCAACGTCTGGAGTCGGATGACAAACCCAAACGAGTGGAATTCGCCAATACGATTTCTTTCTCTGGGGCTACGATAAAGATAAAGTGTACGCCACCCTAGTCAGAGACCTTCGTGATCTTCGGGAGCGCATCATAGAGGCTATTGAGAGCATTCCAGAAGACATGCTCCAACGTGCTCGGCAAGAAATCGTTCATCGCCTCGATATCGTCACAGTGACAGCTGGAGCTCACGTAGAGATATGGTGATATGCATATCGAAACTTGTTGAGTTTTCCTTTTATATAAACGTTACTGTATATTGGTACCATATGTCATTATTTCACAGTTTTGTAATTCCAAAATTATATTGGAAATTGTTTAAACATGCTACATACACATTGTTATGGTAAAAATATTTAATTTTAAGTAAAATTCCTATGGATAAAAAATGTAATTTTAAGTTTTTGACAAACACAGATAACATACTTTTTAGGAACTGGAATATCGTTATTCCACAGTTATGTAATTGGAAATTACACTTTCTCTTAGTCGGGTTTCTGACCGTTTCAAGTCTAATTCCGAACGCAATTTTATATATGTTTCTGTTTGAATATCTTTGAAGTATCAATAAGTGTTAAATATTTGGATGGGAAGAGTAAAACAAACTGTTCAAATTGGAATGAAAAGATTCACATGCTTTGGTTGTACGCATTGAAGACGAGGAGGACTCGTCCCGTAAGGTTGGTGGAAACGTATTGTCATGCATGATGTAATTTAGTAAAATAAAGTCACAAACATCATCCACTCGTCTGTAATTTGATTTTATGGCTATTATATCGTCCGAGAAGCAATCTTCTACTTGGTCGGGATTTAGGAACGATAATCCGAAGAATAATTTCAGAAAATTATTGATTCCGGAGTCCTTTTGTTTGTACATTCTACTCAGACCAATATCCTGAATCATTCTCCAAAAACTTTGTCCCAGGTATAAATTGACAATCTTTTAGGTTTGCATATGGTAACAGTTTGGAAATGGCCATACACAAAGTTTCAAATGAACAGACACATTTAATTCCTTAACTTGAGTGCGTACACTGCAATTCGAGTGCGCCCAACAAAGCATCACTTATGAGGCAACTAGGCCAGGAGACAATGGGGTAGGGTGGCCAATTCCTTTCCCCCTATCATTGCATACATCGCCGGGTTACAAAATCATGTAACAACCAACGAAATGTCTTTGTAGGATACCCAAATAATAATAATAATAATAATAATAATAATAATAATAATAATAATAATAATAATAATAGACCCAAATAATAATAATAATAATAATAATAATAATAATAGACCCTAATAATAATTTTTATTGCTAGAATAATGATACATATTGCTTGTCTATATATAAAAATCGTTCTAGCATCCCCAGAAAGAGTGTATAGGCCTACTCGTGCTCAAGGGGCATTCCACAAAATACGGCTGTAATTTAGTTATGAGTGTTATAATTGGTGTGAATGGAAATTTGGGCGTACGTGTTATAGGTTAAATAAAATAGGTATTATTATTGTTATTTCCTTTAAGTAATCTTCAACAATTCTGCCGTCACTAATTTGTGTTCTCTTATTAGAAATAGATTTTTCTAGAAGACGATGTTCTTGGAAGTCGTAGAGATCCAGAAGTTAAATTTCTCTAGTAAAAATCACATTACAACTTAAATTATATGATTTAATCTTTAATTTAATTTAATTAGGAATGAGATAACGTTATCATCATCATCATCATCATCATCATTGTCCTTGCATGTATTAGGCTTAGTGGCCTGTTACGATCTCCGTCCAACTTTTCAGGGGGCGTCCCAAAGATCGTCTTCCATGTGGTATATAGCGGAGAATTTGTCTTGGGAGTCTGGAACGGTCCATCCTATTGACATGGTTAAGCCAACGTCAAAGATTAAATTGTTAGAAATTATGCTCTGGGTGATCACAAAAAAGTTAGTTTATGCCATTTTCATTGTTAGACTGGGTTTATTTTATATTCAATCTCAACTATATAATTTGATTTACTATTCAAATTAAAATTATTATAATTCTGAATTTATAGTCCAGCTGATTTCCATACATATTTTTTAAGTAATAACTTAGATGTTCAGTTGTCACTGCATTATGTATTTGATATGCAATATTTACATTTGGCTTACTTCTTGTTGATGGTCTTTGCACTGTACAGATCCAACATTTCAGACATAGGACGCATTCTGAGAACTTTTATTTGAATACTCATGTGCTCGTGCCTACAGAAATCTTTTATATGTGTACTCACTTAGCTTTTAGATTTGTAAGAGTGAAAGTAATAAATATTCTCGATATGGGCAATTTCCACGCTCAGGACGGGAATCAAACCCAGGATCTCATAATTTATAGTCAGGAATACTGGCCGCTAGACCACGAAGCCGTGTGTTATGTAATGTATTTATTACATCACCATTTTAATAGCATTTATAGATAAGATCGCCTGTTGTTTATGCAACTGGGAGAGTCTTGGTGTATGTAAGGATGCATTATATTCTTCTGAAGCTACTAGGAAAACTAAGTATTTTACAATGACATTCGGTACTCTACGGGAGTCTACCGCAACTTCACAACTCTAAGTATAATATAAGAGATTCAGCGAAAAAGTTCTTCTCCTTCTGTTACACCAGCGAATGGTCAAATGTATGGTCACACCAACGTTTCTCCGGACGTAAAAGATTCCTTCTTCCTTTGATCTCTAGACATTATTCTTTCAGGGATTTCATCTTCATACATTCGTTCCACATACTGTAATCAGAAGTTTTTGTATTCATAACTGTGTCATTTAATCTATTAATATGCAATCAAAATTTAATGTGTTTTGTAGGCTGCACCTGTGGACCAAGTGTGAGAATTTCAGGGGGAGATTATGTTGAAAAGTAAAGATTATTTCAGAATAATCCTGGTTTAATTTCTATGTCAGGCTGTGGACTTTTGAAACAAATCTCGTATTTAGGGGCGAGTGCTATAACTACTCATTTTTTACATTTATTTGCCAATTTTATCTCTAATATCTTTTATATTGTAAGACTAAATTAATTTGAAGTTAATTTTTAATTTCTTCATTCCGCTTATGAATCCATATTATTAATCCTGCTAAATCTTCATGAATTTAATATCTTCAGCAGTTGTTCTTCACTCTGATTTTCCAATTACCCAAGATTCGCATGCGAAAGACAGAACTGGCAGGGCAAGAGTGTTGCAAATTCTGATTTTTGTGTTTTCTTTTAATTCTGGTTATGGTTTCAAATTTGAATTTATAGTGCTTGATTGAACAGCTTTCGCTTTCTTTCGAGACAGAGAAACACTGTACTTCTATTCTCGATTGCTGTTTCGTACCTGAAATATAGTATTGGATCCAGATTTCATCAGTGATCACAAAACGCCTAAAAAATCGAGCGTATTTTTCTCGAATCGAGCCAGACAATCCCTAGAAATTTGACATCGTACGTGCTTTTATTCCGGTATTAACAAACGCGGAACCCAACTTGCGGCGATCTTGGACATGCCCAAGACACTGACTAAGATGTGGTGCACCCGTTCAATTGAGGTACGCATAACCTCACTAATTTCCCGCACTTTCAATCGACGATCATTGAACTTCATATCGTGGATTTTTTATACGATTTGTTCACTTGTTACTGCTACAGGACGTCCACTGCGGGAGTCATCTTCCACATTCCCTCGGCCATGTTTAAATAGTGCCGCTCGAGCAGATTCCCCCTGTGTAGCATCCATGTCTGCTTGAATTTCTGTTGGACTCGTTCCATTTTTTACAAAATATTTATGGCAGCACGAAGATCGATATTTTCCATTTTTGCCGATCAGTTCGGAGCACTAACTTCCAAATTAAAGTACAAAAAATGTATTCAACAGAAAATTATGATTTTTCGCGCTTGGACTAATGAAAGAGTTCCGCTAATAATGGCGGCATTGTTGACATGTTTTCAATGCTATCTATGCGTCAGGCCACGAACTTTTCAAACGCACCTCATACGAATAAATCCTGCGACATGTGCGTACTCCATGAAAATCTATTGGTTCCCTGGCGAGGAAAAGGACTGACATGAAACCATAATAGATCATTTCGTCTAATACGTATTCGATAGATGATAGTATTTAGTGTGATGATTATTATTAACTTAATAGGCCTATTAGATTATCATTATTATTATCATTATTATTATTATTATTATTATTATTATTATTATTATAATCGGCGCTATCCACATTACAGTAGTTCACCGTTGTAGGCCTACTCATAGGACGATAAATGAGAAGTGATGATTAAGAGTTAATGAGGACTGGGAAGGAGTCTGATCGTGGCCCTTGTAATTGGTATTACCCTAGCATTCGCCTGGAGGGATTTGAGAAACCACGAAAAACTCAAGTCAGGATAGTCAGACCCTGGGGTCGAACGATCGAATCCCGAGTCTCCCGGTTGGAATGACTTTTTGTTTGTTTTTTTTAATAGGTTATTTTACGACGCTGTCTCAACAACTCAGGTTATTTAGCGTGAGATGAAGGTGATAATGCCGGTGAAATGAGTCCGGGGTCCAGCACCGATAGTTACTCAGCATTTGCTCATATTGGGTTGAGGGAAAACCCCGGAAAAAACCTCAACCAGGCAACTTGCCCCGACCGGGATTCGAAATCTGGTTTCGCGGCCAGACGCGCTAACCGTTACTCCACAGGTATGGCCAGGTTGGAATGATAACCATTACACCTGTGCGTTTTATTATTATTATTATTATTATTATTATTATTATTATTATTACTTACTTACTTACTGGCTTTTAAGGAACCCGGAGGTTCATTGCCGCCCTCACATAAGCCCGCCATTGGTCCCTATCCTGAGCAAAATTAATCCATATTATTATTATTATTATTATTATTATTATTATTATTATTATTATTATTATTATTATTATTATTATTTGTATGAAATGGAATTATAAAAATCGGAGACATCCTTCGAAGAGGTGGAAAAATTCAAATATCTTGGAGCAACAGTAACAAATATAAATGATACGCGGGAGGAAATTAAACACAGAATAAATATGGGAAATGCCTGTTATTATTCGGTTGAGAAATCTAGTCTGCTGTCAAAAAAATCTGAAGGTTAGAATTTATAAAACAATTATACTACCGGTTGTTGAGAGAAGAACAGAGATTGAGGGTGTTTGAGAATAAAGTTCTTAGGAAAATATTTGGGGCTAAAAGGGATGAAGTTACAGGAGACTGGAGAAAGTTACACAACGCAGAACTGTACGCATTGTATTCTTCACCTGACATAATTAGGAACATTAAATCCAGACGTTTGAGATGGGCTGGGCATGTAGCACGTATAGGCGAATCCAGAAATGGATATAGAGTGTTAGTTGGGAGGCCGGAGTTAATAAGACCTTTGGGGAGGCCAAGGCGTAGGTGGGAGGATAATATATAAATGGATTTCAGGGAGGTGGGATATGATGATAGAGGGTGGATTAATCTTTCTCAGGATAGGGACCGATGACGGGCTTATGTGAGGGTGGCAATGAACCTCCGGGTTCCTTAAAAGCCGTAAGTAAATAAGTAAGTAATTAAGTATTATTATTATTATTATTATTATTATTATTATTATTATTATTATTAAGAAAGTATTCAGGCTTTCTTGTGCCAAACACGCTATTTGATGTAATTCTACACTTAAACCAACACTCCAACCTGCTGAAAATCACCTATAAGATAGCACAGAAGAAGCGAAATAAACACCCAAGCATATGGATGGGAGATAGATTCCACAAAATTACCGGAAACTGAATACGGGTCTGCAGAATTTGTATCTGGAAGTGCTGCCGCTTGAGACACGCATTTAGACACAAGGCTATAGAAAATTTCCAGATTAATTTTAATTGTTTAGTGTGAATTAACGTTTTTTCTTCACTCCGCCAGTCTCTTTTCAACAGCAGAAATAAACGGTTTTGAAAATGGGTAACGTTATTTAAAAAAAAAAAGGTAAACATATTACGGTGGTTCTGTTCTCAATAAATGACCGCACAACAAACAGAACACAGAAAGGCATTAACAGCGTCAATTAGGAGAGAAACCGACATCAAACTTTTATGTGAATCATCCATTACCGGAACCGAGCTCTTTCAGACTGCTTGCGGTTCGGTGTACAATATGCTGTATATGTTAGTTGCATTGTGATAATAAATACATGAGGCTCGTTGACACTGCTTTTGTTTTACAGAATGTGCGAGGGTTCGGTCAGTTATTCTGCGTATTTCGTTGAAACCACTTTTTATTTACTGTGTAATTAAAAGGGCAGGAACAAAAAACACTAATTTAATAATAAAAAAAAAACACGGTGCAATAAGTTGGCGAAGAAGGTTAATTATTTGAAGTGTACGTAAAAAAAGACACGGGATCGTCATACTTACATAAAGAATTCCAACGTGCTCTATGAGTGTCTTTTTTTTTAGTTGGTTATGTAACGACGCTGTAACAACTACTAGGTTATTTAATGTGGATCGAATTTGTGATAGGAAGATGATATTTCACAAAATAAGTCCGAGAATTCACCATAGATTTCCTGACATTCGCCTTACGGTTGGAGAAAACCTCGGAAAAAACCCAATCAGATAATCAGCCCAAGCGGGAATCAAACCAGCGCTCGAACACAACTCCGGATCGGCAGGCAAGAGCCTTAGCCGACTGAGTCACGCCGGTGGCCTTTCGCTAGCATAATTTTATTCTATTTCAAAATTATTTTTTTTCCTTCAGAATCTATAGGTCCTCTTAAAATAAAATTTGGCATGTATAATATACACTATCTGTATACCACTAAGCAATTTTAATATTTTTCGAAATGCAATAATTACTTTTTTTTAATTATGAAAATTTGTGGAGTATTTTGTTCAGCCGGTCAACGTTTAAATGATAAGTTACTCAAATATTTTAATTTTGATGTAATTACTTTTAGCTATTTTTAATAAACATATCTACAGCATACAGTAAAACTCAAAGATATCAATTCAAAAATAATTTCTGTCACTTTACAAAATTGTATAGGCCCTACTAAATTAAAGAAATATATGATCGATATTATTTAAAAAGTGAACCATATATTTTACTGTATGTCCTTCCCATGGGAGAGCTATACAGACACACTGAGAATCATTAAAATATTTAAATACTTTCTTTGTTCTCATGTAAAAGTTGTTAAAATTGCTTAGAGACAGATAGTGTACATTCAGAATGACAATTTGTATTTCCAGAGGTGCTATAGATTCTGAGGAAAAAATGTTGAAGTACAGTAAAACTATACTAACCAAAGGTGTACCTCCTCCCTTACAAACGAATACAATCGTGATGCAGCAGTAAACCAGAATAATACAGTATCTTTAATATGAACGTAAAAGCCACATAAAGAAAAGTTTTAGCGGGGTGCCGCTGTAGTGCAGGCAGACATGAATAAACTTGAAGATGAACTACCATGCAGAAGACATCGTTACGGCCTTGCAGAAGTAGGTCGCATCAAAGTTTAACGTCTTTCGTTACAAGTCGTGATCGCCGGAGTGTCTCAAGCTTGTCTTATAGTATGTTAATTCTGTAATTGTGCTCTGCCGACTTCAATGTTAACTTGAACTGAACTGCTGCAATAGCGCAAGTCACACACCAGTATTTTGTTTCTAAGGTTTAACTTCAACAATGTATTACAATAACTAAGTACGTCGTAGTATTTGTTTAGCAGTACCCCAACATTCGAGTCCTACCGAAGCATTATCTTGCACCACTGAGCATTTCCTCGCTCACTCGCTTACTGACTCACTGATCCTCACTCAGTCCGTCAGAATCAGTAAGTGATTCTCGACCTATCAGTAAGTCAGTTCATTCATTCATTCATTCATTTATTTTATTCCATAGATCTTACATGAGCAATGAAGCTTTAAGATGTGGAACATGTCAACATTTTACAATATTACAATTACAATTTTTACAAATTTTTATACTTTTACAATTTAGTAATTTTCTACAATTTTTACAATTTTGTACAATTTTTTACATTTTTTTACATTTTTTTTTACATTTTTTTTACATTTTTTTTACATTTTTTTTACATTTTGGCGAGATGTAGTGAGATGAGATGAGGTCCGAGGATTCGCCAAAATATTACCCGGCATTTGCCTTTTCGGTGGGGGAAACCTCGGAAAAACCCAACCAGGTAATCAAATCAAAGGGGGTAATCAAATCAAAGGGGTTGATGTCAAGGACTCGCCATAGACCATCCGGCTTCAGTCCCACGGCTGGGGAAAACCTCCGAAGAAACCAAAGTCCAAAGGGGGGTCCAACCCAAGCCCGAACGCAGCTCCGGATCAGCAGCCCAGCGAGTCTGTCGAATGACCAACATCGATGGCTCTACTAAAAGTATACAATACATAGCCAATCAGATTATTAAATTTACAAACGCAAACGATCATTCATAAGTTGAGCTATATTATAATACAAAACAATTTAATTAAATTTAAGGCATAAACAATTCAACCAGTTGTGATATACAGAAATTGATAATACATATCATGCAAACTACTTCAAATTACAAACACAAACAATTTATCAGTAGAGCTATATAGATTACTATTCAATTTAAAGCATATACAATTCATCGGCCAAATCTATACAAATATATACAATACAAGGTAGCATACTTTCATTAAGCTATACAAATTTGTGCAATTAATATCAAGTAAATTAATTCAATTTATAATCATAAACAATTCATCAGTTGAGCTATACATATTACCATTCAATTTACAGTAGGTCTGTATACAATTCATCAGTAGAGCTACACTGACTAGTAATCATTTAAGAACATATACAATTCATCAGCCAAACTATACAAACATATACAATCAAATTAGTTCAATTTACAAACTTATTTTCGTTAAGCTATACAATTCATATGAAGTAGATTAATTCAATTTATAAGCTTAAACAATTCATCAGTTGACCTATACAGTATACTATTCAATTTACAGTACATACAATTCATCAGTTATGCTAAACAAAAAATACAATACATAGTAAACAGATTAAGTCAATATAAAAACATATTTTAGTTGAGCTATATAAAATTGTACATGTCATTTAAGTAGAATAATTCAATTCACAAGCATAAACAATTCATCAATTGTGTAGAAGGTATGAGTATGTAGAAATTTGGTTAATTCTTTTCTGAACTTTTTCTCGTTGTTCTTCAAATCTTTAAGATAATTAGGCAGTGCATTGAAGACTGTTATACATGAATAGCGAACTCCTTTTTTAAAACAGCTTAGACTAACAGAGGGTAGATGAAGATCTGATTTATGTCTTGTATTAAAATGATGAATGTCTTCATTAGTACTGAATTTATCTTGGTTCTTAATATACAGCATCATTAGGGAAAGAATGTATTCACAAGGTAAAGTCAAGATTTCTAAGTTTCGGAAAATATTTTTACATGAGGTCCTTTTATGCACACCGGCCATTATTCTTATAGCTTTCTTTTGTAAAACAAAAACGTGTTTAGCTTCAGACGAGTTACCCCAGAGTATTAATCCATATTTCATTACAGAGTGAAAATATGCAAAGTATGACATTTTAAGTAAGTTTATATCACCAATAGTAGATAAGGATCTTAATGCATAACAGGCAGAGCTCAATTTACGAGTAATACATTCTATATGCGTTTTCCAGTTCAAGTGATTATCCAATTCTAAACCAAGAAACTTTGTGCTTATAGATTCTTTGAGATGAGTTCCATTTAATCGAATACTGTAGGAAACCTGAGCACTATTGTGTGTACTAAATTTGACTGCACTGGTTTTATCAACATTAAGTGCTAGTTTATTTGCATGGAACCATTCATTCATTAGATTCAGCACTGTATTAGAAGTGTTTATAAAATGATCGTATTGTTTGCTTGAAATAATTACACTTGTATCATCTGCAAATAAAATTACATGGGATGAATTGTTTATGGTCAAGGCTAAATCATTAATATAAACTAGAAACAACAATGGACCTAAAATTGACCCCTGCGGAACACCATGTTTAATATTTCTAAATTCTGAATAAGTAACTTTATGACTATTTGGTACATTTATTTCTACTTTTTGTTTTCTATTTGATAAGTACGATGTAAACCAACCCAACATCTCATCTTTAATGCCATAAAACTTCAATTTTTTTACTAATATACTATGGTCTACACAATCAAATGCTTTAGCCAAGTCACAAAAAATCCCACCTACATGTAGTTTCGAATTTAATGAATTTAGTATTTCATCCACCAAACTAAAAGCAGCATTCTCTGTCGATTTTTGTTTTCTAAATCCAAACTGTTCTAAAACTAATATATTGTTGGACTCCAGGTAATGATATAATCTATTATACATAACTTTCTCAAACACTTTTGAAAATGTTGTTAATAATGATATGGGTCTGTAATTAGCAATAGTACATTTATCTCCCTTTTTGTATATTGGTTTTACTATTGAATATTTGAGTCTTTCTGGAAAAATACCACATTGCATTGACAAATTGCATAGATAGCTTAACGGAGGGGATAATATTTCAGAACAAGCTTTCAGAACTTTACTTGGAATTTCATCATATCCAGAGGAATATTTTGTTTTTAGTTGTTTTATCACATGCATGATTTCTGCTGCGGTAGTGGGAATAAATTTGAGACCTAAAAACTCAGTGTTAAATGCATCAGTTAGGTAACCAAGTGCAGCATCTTCTGCACAATCTTGAATGTTTAAGTTCTGAATAATATTTATATAGAAGTCGTTAAAATGATTTGCAATTGATTTTGGGTTATCTATTTTACTATCATTGATTTTAATGCAAGTAATATTTTCACTCTTTGAATATCGATTAGTTTCATTTTTAATAATATCCCAAATAGTTTTAATCTTATTATCTGAATTTTGTATTTTTTCATTCAGATACATTTTCTTTGCATCTTTTATAACTTTTGTCAAAGTTTTACAGTAATTCTTGTAGTAATTAAGAACATGAGGATCATCACTATTCCTACTCATTAAATATAGATTCCTTTTTCTAGCACATGATATTTTAATTCCCTGAGTTATCCACGTGTTTTTACTTTTACATTTTTTCACCACCTTGACTGGAAAACATTCATTGAAATAATTCGTAAATGTAGTGAAAAATGCATTAAATTTAGTATTAATATCAATGGTATCGGTACTATATACATTTTCCCAAGATTCATTTTGTAGACATGTATTTAAATGATGAAGAGATTCAGCATTTATAATCCTTTTTTTTATTTTTAGATTAACACTTTGGAATTTTTCACTCATATTGAAAACACTTAGAATTTGTGCATCGTGATCAGACAGGCCATTGACTAATGGTACTGTTGAATAGGAATTCAATCTACTTTTATCTATAAATATATTATCAATGGCAGTACTACTTCCAGCTTGTGTTCTGGTTGGAAAACTTACTGTGTGACTAAGATTATAAGTTTCAAGAAGTGAGTTTAATTTTCTTTTACGTGAGCTTTCTGATAGATAATCTATGTTTATGTCACCACAGATTACAAATTCGGTATGTGGTTTATAAAGTCTTTTCAATAATGAATCTAAGTTAGTTGTAAATTTCTTATAATCTCCCATTGGCGCCCTATAAACACATAAGATAATTAAATTTGATATCTCATAACCAATTTGTATTCCACAGATTTCAATATCTTGTTCAAGGCAAAAATCAGATATATCAATTTTACTAAATAATAGATCCTCTCTGATAAAAATACAGGCACCCCCTTTTTGGAAGACATGTCTACAGAAATGGGAACCTAATACATATCCATGTAAAGACAGTTGTAGTATTTCCTGTTGCTTCATGTGATGTTCAGTTATACATAATATCTGAGGTTTATGCTTTTGAGTTGCTAAAGAAGTGATCAATTCATCAGTTTTTTGTTTTAATCCCCTAATATTTTGATGGAAAATAGTGAAGTTACTGTGTTCATTACTAGAAACATCAGAGCATTTACAATTTAGTTGAACTTGTTTCAAACACCTTACCGGTGGGAGGTTTAACCTAAAAAAGGAGAAGCCCTAGCATTAACTAACACAGGAATATTACAACTCTGCTTTTTAACATGGCTGCCTCTGATGCTATTAGCAATAAGAACCGAAAGGTGCTCCTTGCCTCTACCATTCAGATGCAGGCCATGTGACGTATATTCATACCTTCTTATAGGGCTTACATCTATCAAACCAATGTGTGATGCCCCAGGTCTCATCAGAGCCCGCTCAAGTCTGCGACTATCTATAAATCATTTACTCTTAACCTTCTTGTTACCAAAGTTTTTTACAACTTACTACCACCAAGGGAGGTAATACAATTACCTCAACCAAAATCATATACCACTCACTCACTCACCGAGATTTATCTCGTAACTCATTTACTCATTCTAGCCTACTTTTGCCCATTCAGTCGTCAACTAGCCATTCATATCGTAGCTTGTTCAAGGGCCTAATAATACTAATTCATATGGAGTGTATTTTTGGTTAAATTTATAATAGGTGATTTCGTGTTAAATCTACCACTATTTCTGTGGTTATTTCGTGAAATAAGTCGTCAAGTCAGTGAGTATTTTGTGGTATATGTTGTCTATTAAATTTATTAAGTTATATTTAATATGAAATATTTTAAGTATGGTTTCTAAATTATCAGCACAAATATTAGTGCAACCACAGTCTAGTATATACAGTCGCGAAGCTCAATACGTAGTAAATATGCAAACATTAGACAGATGCTCACCACTAGGATCGCTAATATCGCCTCATTACAGGCAATGCAAAATAGTACCGTCACAGTCTATTGTTTCTAGCACCCTCAAAACTCAAGCTTCGTGACTGTATATAGTAGACTGTGGTGCAACAGTCAATTAGTATTTTCGTGTAAGCATAAAATTTCCTCTCACTGTCCACATTTGATGTAGGGAACCATACTGCCAGCAAACAATTCACATAAAATTCTTTCTGGTCCTCTACTAGTTCTCAAAAGTCCTCTTAATCTTCCGGTGCACAAAAACCGATATTTTTTTCGATAGCCATAGAGATAGTAAAAGTGAGTGTACACAATAGCCATAGAGACAATCCGTATTTTAACAATACTGAATAAAATTTTGATAAATATTTCGTAATTTTCGCAGAAGAAAGGGTATATTTCGTGGTTATTGCCATATTTCGCATAATGATACAAATTTCTCATTTGCTTAAATATGATATTTTTAGATATCTGGAAGGGTAAATGTAACAAAGAAATTGTGAAAAAATTCGCGGGTATTGTTATTACCACAAAGTATGGTCTCTACTAATTCACTTATACTTTTACTCAAGCACTCGTTCATTTTGTCGCCCTATCACGTACTCCGACAATCAACCAAGCACTACATTCAACTAACACACTCACCCAATTTTGTACAGCAGTGGCAAAAAAAAAAACCGGACCGACCCTTGTAGCTGATTTCAGAGCCTTGTTCACTCCAGAGCACGACAGACTGGTAACTAAGACTTTCGTGGTTCGAATCCTGCCTGGAAAGTAAACTTTTTTTGTTCCTTATTCAAATTTATTCCCAATACTTCTCGATTGCAGCGATATTTTATTTCTTAATTAACTTATTATTCCCAGAACATGAATTTTTACCAGCAAACGAAAAGTATTGGGAGTAAATTTGAATAAGGAACAAAAAAAGTTTCCTTCCCAAGCAGGATTCGAACCACGAAAGTCTTAGTTACCAGTCTATCGTGCTCTGGAGTGAACAAGGCTCTGAAATCAGTTACAAGGGTCGGTCCGGTTTTTTTCTGCCACTACTGCACATTAAATCAATGAAAGTTGTCTACTCTAAGTCATAATCCGTTTCATTCACCTTAGAGAAACACAAATTTTATTCGCTGTATACGAGTATGTTCTTATCCCATCCCTCAAAATATTTGTATAGAGTACTCATTGTTTTTACATCGCATGTAACTGTACACAATAAATTTAATTTGTCTATTAAAATAATGGGCTTTCAGAAAATTGAGAATTAGGCTATAAAGTAGCTACGCTAGGTATCTAAATCTTTTAACTCATCCAATTTCCTCTTATCTCCTAGCTTCTTTCCTCATTAACCGCAAGAAGCTGCCAAAAGGATTATTGTCGGTTTCCATCAGTAGATGTCAATGCTATCGCTCTTCCGCGCCATCACACACGTGGACAAAGGCGAAAAATCGAATAAAGAACCGTTGAATCGTCCAATGCTTTTTTATTTTAGTTTTTACGTATATCTTCCTGGAACTTTTCACAAAAACTACACATTTCATGTAGTATCATTATTGTTTTAATGTAGCAAAATCACATTTTGGACTTGCTAAATTTTTTAAATGCACTAATAAAAAGAATAACATTAAAGTAATGGACCATACTTTATTTTATTTTACATTTTATTTAGCCTACTGCATTGTCTTAGAGTCTCTGCTTTTCACTTTTAAATGTGAAAAATTACAGTATTATATTACATTTTTAAATTTTCAAAAAATCATTCCATTACTAGACAAACATGGGAAAGTAATTCTAGTTACCAAAACTAAATTATGCATGTATACCAGGGATATCAAAGCGCCCAATTACGTGCTCATACTACAAACTATACAAATCCAACAAGGTTCACTTTTAACAAGACAAGTACAAACATCGCTCTTAATGATATTTTGTGAGAGTTCTTGAGAGCACGCAGTGCAGGCGCTTAGACATCCCAGCTGCCGACTGTGTAAAACGAAAATCATTGAAATCCCTCCTCTACTTTATGAGATAATTGGCATCTATGTCTCATTGTTTTCAGCATATATTTCACAACTTTTTTTCTAAAATATTTTCATAAAAATATTGTATGTTCGCTAGAATATTAAAATTTTCAGGTCATGTTTACCAGAGTTCTCTTAATCTGTCTTAAAATTTAAAAATGTTTAGCTTTAAAAGTTGACGAGAAATACAGTTAAATGTGAGCTGCTGTGTTTTATCGTAGATTCAAACTAACTTGTTACCTTAGGGCAAAATGTGGGTTGCTGTATTTTATAATAGATTCACACTACTTTGTTACATTAGAGAAAAATGTGGGCTGCTGTATTTTAAAATAGATTCACACTACTTTGTTACATTAGAGAAAAATGTGGATTGCTGTATTTTATAATATGTTCATACTATCTTTTCACCTTACAGTAAAATGTGGATTGCTGTACTTTATAATATAGCCTATTCAAACTACTTTGTTACCTTAGAGCAAAATGTGGGTTGCTGTACTTTATAATATTGTGACAGCGACGTGAGATTCGAACTCACGACCTGCGTCCCGCAAGAGAGCAGATCGCGCGGAGCACTGAGGGACGGCGCGCGGCAGACGAAACGCTGTTACGGGGAGCATCTGCATGCTGAAGGGCAGAGGGGGGTGTATTACGTCAACGCGACGAGGGGAGAGTGCGCGCGCAACTGCTGCGTGCGGAGTGAAGGTGGGGACGGACCCTCCCGACTCTTCTAGAGAAGTCCGTCCGAAGTGGAGATAGCCAGATAATTCGAGAAGTCGTACTTTCCAGAAACTGTGGTGTGAGTATAAATTACGCGCGCAAGTGAACGCGAGGCAGTTGCAGTTTTCAGTTTATTCAGTCAGTGAGTAAGCCAGAGCAAGCAAGCCAGTCTTGTGTATCGGAGTTCGACTCGAGTGTGCGTCCGCAACTGTGTCAGCATCCGAAGGCCTGAGTTCGAGTGCAGTGGACCGCAGTTGGAGGGACCTGAGTTCGAGTACAGTGGACTGTCTCTGAAGGTCTGTGGTTCGAGATACTGTGAACTCGAGTGATTGAGCTAGAAGAACTGTGAACTGAGAACTGATAGTTCTGATTTGTAAATAGTGCTTTGTAAATATTAGTTAAGATTAACAGTTCATTGTTGTTCGTAATAGTCCAAGTAAATTGTCATTGCCGTCAGTGGAGTGCTATAACGAATACTGTGTTGAGTGAAAATCCTATTGTTGACGAGAGCGTTTAAGGTGAATTGTAGAAAGGAATTATTGTTGGAAGAATAAAATCCTATTGTTGAGTTGAAATAAAATTCACAATATATTCACACTATTTTATTACCTTAGAGCAAAATGTGGGTTGCTGTATTTTATAATAGATTCACGCTACTTTGTTACCTTAGAGCAACATGTGAGCTGCTGTATTTTATAATATATTCATACTATCTTTTCACCTTACAGTAAAATGTGGATTGCTGTACTTTATAATATATTCACACTATTTTGTTTCCTTAGAGTAAAATGTGGGTTGCTGTATTTTATAATATATTCACGCTACTTTGTTACCTTAGAGCAACATGTGAGCTGCTGTATTTTATAATATATTCATACTATCTTTTCACCTTACATTAAAATGTGGATTGCTGTGCTTTATAATATATTCACACTATTTTGTTACCTTAGAGCAAAATGTGGGTTGCTGTATTTTATAATAGATTCACATTACTTTGTTACATTTGAGCAAAATGTGAGCTGCTGTATTTTATAATATATTCATACTATCTTTTCACCTTACATTAAAACGTGGATTGCTGTACTTCATAATATATTCACACTATTTTGTTACCTTAGAGCAAAATGTGGGTTGCTGTATTTTATAATAGATTCACACTACTTTGTTACCTCAGAGAAAAATGTGGATTGATGCATTTTATATTAGATTCACACTACTTTGATACCTTAGGGAAAAATGTGGGTTGCTGTACTTTATAACAGATTCATGCTACCTTGATACCTTAGAGAAAAATGTGGATCGCTCTAATTTTATAATAGACTCACACTACTTTGTTACCTTAGAGAAAAATGTGGGTTAATGTGTTTTATAATAGACTCACACTACTTTGTTACCTTAGAGCAAAATGAGGGCAGCTGTATTATATAATAGATTCACACTACCTTGCTACCCAAGAGGATAATGTGGGTTGCTGTATTTGTAATAGATTCACCGTGTTACCTTATGAAACGAGAATCGTGCCAGTGATTTTGGAATGATTGTATCTCGGAAACTGTTGAGAACAGAACATGTGGCTGTGTAACGTTTTCCTTAGAATCGCCTACACTATCATCCCTCAAGACATGGCTTTTTCCTCCTTAAACACCAGGGTACTCAACATAAGTGTATAGAACGTGAAATCTATTTCAACAATTTTTATGAACTTGGTACAATTAAAATTCCTTAAAATCGAAAGATATCCGTTATGTCTACTTCTCATTTTTTCTTCGCTCATTATGAGGACCAACTATAAACCTGAGGATTTTTAGTCAATCATAATACAAACAAATAACGTGACATAGTTTTATGATTAGATGTGACAAGTCTATCAGTTATGATATACCAAGACAAACACCAGACGTCTATATCTGCAGTAATCGAACCTAGGTTCGTTGGATTTGTAATCGGATATGTCACCACGTGGAAAAGACTTACGCAGACATTCATGATAGAAAATGTTGGCAACATCTCATGCTCTCTAACAAGAACCGAGGGTGCACAAACAGGCTTACATTAATAAGTACGTAAACTAGGCAGAACTTTCACTGGCGCTTTTGTGTAACAAGGCGTATAGCTTGCGCAGGCCTTTACATGGATACTGTCAAGTATAATTTTAATGCGCTACCACATCAGACGTTCGCTGGAAATAATGAGATACCGGCATGCTGTTCTATAAAAGTGCTGTGCCACTGCTGACGTGCAAGACTCATTTGGAAAGAAAAGGATTAAAAATTTAATAAAAATATCAACAGAACGAGCCAAAATAATTCTGCAGTAACATTAAATCCTCAGAATTTCGAAATTATAATAGGCCTATATATAATTATGTTAAAGAGATAGTTTTTCAGTAAATATAAAGTATTTAAAATGTGGTCAAATCACCATTCACGAATAATTAAAATTTGTTTGAAGAAACGTTTCGATTATCCAACTAAATTAATTTATTCTGAATTTAATGCATTTAATATTGAACAAATTTATAAGTATACGCTGTTAAAATTTTATCATAAAAATCGTAATAAGTTTGTATTGCAGACACACAATTATGACACAAGACGAAATATTAATTCAACATTAGTAGAACCTAAATGTCTCACATCTGCTGGTCTAAAGCATAGCATAAATTTTGGCCCTCGGTTGTACAATGCTTTAACTAAATTACACCCAGAACTTCTAACATGTAACCCACTAACATATAACAAGAAAATTAGAAACGTGTTAATATCTTCAATTTGATTAAATAAATTTACAGCCTATGTGTATGAATTAATCAACCTATATTATATTTGTATTCTATAATTTTGAAATATATATTAGTCCTATTTTTCACGTGCGATATTATTCTTCTAAAGTTTTAATATTATATTATATAATTCCATTGCCGCTGTAATTATATTTTAGTTCCTATTTTATTTTACTTATTTATTTATATTATTATTTTTTATTTTAATATTATATCTGAACTGCGACCGAGCACGAGCGCTGCTCATTCGGTCTCAAATTTTGTTAATACTACTGTATCTTCTTTTTATATTGCTTGTATTATTTTATTTGTATTTCTCTTTGTTTTGTAATTATATTTCTTTATTCTGTATATTTGAAGTAAATAAATTCATTTCCATAAGTTAATGAATAAGAGTTACATAGAAACTAATCTATGTATCATAGGAATTCGCTTAATTCTTAAAAAAGTTCTGCATATAATGATTGTACCAATATTTTCAATATTGAATGTTTAGTGCAATTTTGCTAACAGGAAGACTCTCCAAGTTATAAAATTTACTACTGATAAAGCCTTCCAGCTCTTCCTCCGTTTCCATTTTCTCTTCCATAAACGAAATTCTTATCAGTAAGTTCTCTTAACGTGAATCTTTCAGTGATAAGAAGAAACTAAAGAAACCAAAGTTGAAGGGTTCAGAGCCATAGTGGGCCAAGCGCTATTTATTAAAAACGGAGAAAGCAAGGATTAAAGTTACATGAATACCATAGTTTAATTAAGATTAACATATTATTTAGTTTTAAAGTGTATACTTTATATTATTTGCTATACGTTTCCATTGAACTATGGTAATAACTTCATTTTAACCCTTGTTTTATAGTAAATGGCGCTTGGCCCACTATGGTTCAGAACTCTTCAGTTATTGTCTGTACGTAATGCTTAACCCAAATAAGCCTAACGTCATATAAGGACAGCTGCATATAAACTGAGGTGAGGTTTCATGGCATTGGTCACGAATACGATGTCAGATGGCTATTTAGTTGTACGCTGAGAACAAACTTTTTTACAAATTTCACATGAAATTTTTAATATTTTCAAATATTACTACGAAAAAAAGGCTCACATTAAATAAAACAAAATTATTTACGAACGTTTTCTTGCATTGTGTAATGCTACTTCGACATCGCGTTCTGTAAATACCAAACGAAACGTTTCCGGCCAGGGATTTCTATATGAAAGTTGTTCACAATGATCTCTTCTATCGTCCCTAAAATATTGTAATAAAGTGAAAGAATCACGCCGCATAATCATCCAAGTCTCCTAAAAACTATGAATTTACATGGCAGCGATGGAAGTAGCAGATAAATTTCTCTCCTAACATCTTTCATGCCTTCTAGAGGGTAGAAATTATACATTTTGTTCTTCGAATTTCTCTACAGATAAAAATTACACAGCGAGAGATCGGAGGAGGAATATTCAATTCCATCTAACATCTCTCCTGTTAGCATCCGACGTCACCATTTCCGTTTTGTTGTTTAAAAAGAGAACCGCTATTTTTTTTATTTGCAGTTCTTGTATCGTGCTTTTGTTGGGAACGGAGAAATCAGGAAATTTCTACTGACATTTCTTTTTGCTTTCACATTATTATCGTATATAAATGACAACTGTTCTACCGTGTATCGCATTCTCGGTATGATCGTACTTAGGAAGTAATGAACTCAAATACAAACGTGTTTCTCGTATCAAAGTGAAGTAAAAAATTCCATTTTTAGTGGAAACAGACGATATAGATGTGGAACTCAAGATGTAACGTATTATTGATCTCTAGATTTCTGAAAATAATTGACTCAAGCATAGAGAAAACATGTTACATTTTTATGCTATTCTGGATAAGGTAATTTAAATAAAATGGTAATTGTTGTCTGCTAAGTAAAGGCAATACGCCTGGAAACAGGTTTTGCTTCGTACTGCGACATTCGAAAAGTAATAGGTCAAGGAACATCCACTTAGCGATGATTCAGGAAGTCAGCTTTTGGCAAGAAAGCTTTGCCACTTATATTTTACATGGCATATATAATACATCTTTTGTACAATTTTCTCCTCCTATACGTATCATAAATGAAATTTCATTGTTCTAATGTGCATTGTATTGCCATGAACAGAACTGAACTGCACTAAATGGAAGTCAGCTGTATACTAATGCTGTAACTTTGACATTCTTTCAGTTTGTGTTATCTGTAAATACTATGCAACACATAATTTGTCCACGGTCGATCCAGGAAAAATGTACAAACTATTTTTTCTGCTTTTGCTTCCGAAATATAACAGTAAAATTTCGACGGTATTTACCTAAAGGAAATTTTGCCGAGCGGAACAGGTTTTCTGACGAAATGTCTGTATTTTGTAGTCTACATTTCGTAGCAATTACATAGTCAGAATACATTTTCGGTATTAAATTTAAATAACTGAAAACAGCGTTTATGTAATGTAAATTTATAATCTATATCAAGAACGGCCACTTGAAATATATCAAACTTTGATAAGATGATGGCACGAAAGAAATGTAATTTCTTACATTGAATGTTGAATTGTCATTGATTAAAATAAACTTTCTTTTTTATGCTGTTTCAAATATTTTTGTGAATAACTTCAGCAATATTTGTGTATTTAATTTTGAACAGAATCCCAATTCAGGCTAAAAATACATGTATCGGCTATTTACTACACTGGCAAATTTACTGTAACAAAGCTGAATTTTATTAGTATCTGTTTGGAAAATATTATATAGCGGTGATTCAGCCCTGACTAAATTAGTACATATTAGCTTATTATTATTTATTTAAGTACAAATAAACTGGGTTAGTCTAAGATTCAAAGTTCGAAGTGAGTTATCCCTTGGCCAGGCTGTCCAAGTTGGGTTTGGTCCCCAAAGACAAGTTGTGCAGGTCTGCCTTAGATTATAATTAGTAGAAGTAAGAAAGCCTGCCAAATCTCAAAGAAGTAAAAACCCATCGGAGAAAGCGAACGACGAAAAAAAGAAAATACTAAGAAAACTGGGAAACCTCGATGGACATTAAATAAGGAATGGCGTGAGATAGACCACGTGGAAAACCATAGGTACGAAGTTCATCTTGGACTTCTGTCTTCCATGGCACAATAATTGACGTCACTGTAAATCTTTCTTGTCTAAAGTTTACCATTTTTCTCTTCTTGGAGTTCGAATATAGGAGTTTCACATCAATATGAAGGGTTCAGAACCATAATGGGCCAAGCTCCATTTACTAAAACTATAGAAAACAAGGGTTAAAATGAAGTTATCGCCATAATTCAATGGAAACATATAGCAAGTAATATAAAGTATAGGCTACACATTCAAACTAAATGATACGTCAATCTTAATTAAACTATGGTATTCACTTAACTTTAACCTTTGCTTTCTCCGTTTTAATAAATGGCGCTTGGCCCACTATGGCTCTGAACTCTTCATATATTATTGTGTGTTTTTATTTCGATGATTCATAACTATAAATAAGATAATAAGCTCTAATTCCATCCTGTCCATATTAAGACTATTTGGTGGAAGTGGCTAAAGTCCCGTATAATTTCATGATTCACTTGTTGAGTGAGGAGCGTTCGAACATGGTCATGCAGTAGTACAATATCTCCCATTCGCCGATGTGGTCGAATAAGGCGCAGACGAGAATTAAGTTTCTTCAATTGATGGAATGGTATCACGTGAATTTTCAAAGGAAAAGGAAATTCAATCTGCGCCTCCGGGAAGAAAAGTCACAGAGAGATTCTCTCAGTCTCAAAGAGACTTTTACTTCTGGACGTCGCGTCGCGTCGTACCAAAAGAGACCTCCGTTAATTCTGAGGTTCACCTCGAGGTCTGTTTGGTGAATTAAAATCCTGCTCTCGCGGAACAAGGTTCCAGGATGACAACTCCCTTGTGGCGGTTATGAAGGAATGGCTTAAACAGCAAAGAAGCAGAGGATCTGAGTTTCTCCGTGCTAGCATGCAACTCCATTTCGAGGATGTTGACAGAGACATGGATTGTGTAAAACTATTATATTTTATTCTAAAAGAATGTACAGTACCAAGGTATCGTAAAACTGAAAATCAAATGGTGGGATAAACTTGACCAGAACATTATTTAAAAAGAAACAACAGATCACGTATTAAATCTATGAACTGTATTCTTGAGTGATTTTTGAAGTTAGTTTAAAGGTTCATAGTGCTGAGTTCGATCCCTAGCTAGTCATGATGGATTTATGGCAGGCAAAGCAGATATTATAGTGTTTCCTTTCAGGGTACTTTTCGGTTCTCATTTTCATTCTACAACAATATGTTACATTACACATACACATACTCTCTTCCAATTTATACCACCACAAAGAAAATCTCTCAAAGTTATATCCATGCGTGAGCTAGTGACCTTAGCCGAGATCAGTAAACAATTTTGATAGCACAGAAGAACTTTTCTTGCGTGTTGTGGTAAACGGAGTTAATAGTATATTGCGAAACAAGGTTGGGAAGTGGTTTTTACAAAATCGAAGAAAAGTTTGAAAAAGGAGCAGAGCGAGTTTTTCAATTTCCGAGATTTTGTAATGCACTCAACAAACGTGTATTGTACAAAATTTTTTAAATTTAAAAACTGCAATTACAATATGTTTTTCATTGAAAATTTAGAGCAATATTATTCACTTTGTGATTCAAGACGGCGGCGCCTTATTCCGTCGGACCCCGGCCACTTAGTCACTCGCAATGAGTGCACCTCTGTACATAGTGTTGGATATTGTGTCACTGTTACATATTCTGTGACACAGTACATGAGGGTAGGCCACCAATGGGGAACAGAGAGGTAAAACTTAAACTCAGAAGGATACGATTCGGTATCGGAACTAGAATCCGGTGTAGCTTAGTAGATAAAGGATCAGCACGTAGAGCTGAAAACCCGGGTTCGAGTCCCGGTGCCGGAGAGAATTTTTCTCCGTTCTACCCATTCTTCACCATCATTCCAAAGCCTTCGCAAAACTGCACAATAACGGTAAGTAGGTAACAGTAAGTGCACTCTAATAGGTCTATTTCAGTATACGAGTAGTTTTATGTTATGTTCTATGGTTTCCCTAGCAACAAGTTTCTGTGTGGGAATTCTAACTTTCAAGGTCTAACAACAATACCTGTAAATACAACAAAAACACGATCGTGCAAAAAAGTATGTTACTGCTGTTCGACGTCATTTTATACATGTATGTATTTATTTACACTGCAAGTGGGCATGCACCCGGTGGCAGTGGTATACACAATATAAACAATATACAATAAAGAAATGATAAACAATATTTACAATACACAATACAATTATACAATACACAATAGGCCTACAATTTTATACACAATACAATAAGAATACACAATATAATTTAACACAATAATAATAAAACTTAAATAAAATACCTAATTTTATATTACAACCTACATTATTATGTACAGGCCCTACATAAGTTTCAATAGTCTTTCACTTTATTCTCATCTCACTCACTGTAGTGGCACTATGACTATGACACTTTAGCACAATAGCACTTTAGCTTAATATCAAAGACGGACATCTGACCTCAATCGAAATTTAGATAGCTGTGATTTCTTATACAATTTTTCATGCTCTTTCCAGTTATAGTGAAACCATATACAAACTCTAGCACTATATTTATAGACTAAATTGTGTTAAATATTACAAAGAACACTGTGAATTAAAAAATTGCCTCTAGATCAAAACTCTGGAGACGACAGATGTCCGTCTTTGATATTAAACTACATACATACATACATACATACATACATACATACATACATACATACATACATACATACATACATACATACATACATACATACATACATACATACATACATACATACATACATACATACATACATAAAGTGCTCTGCAACCTTCTGTTCTTGTTCTGAGTCACTATTTCTTTGTGAGCATATTATAATAATAGCTGTATTATCTGTAATATCTGATAATTATCTGTCACTAAAAAATTCAGTTTTATGACGATACAAATAATGTTGTCCCATTTATCTCTGTATCGCTTAACTTTTTAGAAAATCGTAATTTTATACCTTTCATTTCATACATTACTCTACTTTAATATAATTGAATGGTTTGTTTCCGAAAGCTGCTATTTCACTTTCAGTTATTTTTATAAGGAGGAGAAAAATTGGTCACTTTGAAATATACGAACAAATTTTAAAAATACGTTTTTATTTTTTTACTTAGTTATTTAACGACGCTTATCAACTACGAAGTTACTTTAGCGTCGATGGGATTCGTGATAACGAGAGGCCGAGGATTCGCCATAGATTACCTAACATTTTCCTTACGGTTGGGAAAACCTCGGAAAAACCCAACCAGGTAATCAGTCCGCGCCAGAGTGCAACTCCAGATCGGCAGGCGAGCGCCTTAATCGACTGAGCTACGCCGGTGGTGTGTTTGTTCTTACCATACATATATTTTATATCATTGCTATATGTAATTAGAACACTTCATAGTTTACGAACAATTTTATTAAAATGCAAGATAATAAGTTTTTGCCCGAAAAACAACAAATGAAACAATAATATACAGGCCTATACAGGGTGGAAGGTAAGGTAGTACATTAATTGTAGGATGTGATTCCTTTAAATATAACGAACAAAAAATTATAATACCATTTTAGTCGTTTTTGCGAGGTTTTTTGAAAAAATATTACTTTTATATCGGCATTTCGATCGCGATTCTTACGAATACTGCTTAAAATACGTTTAATTTCTTGTATAATAACGAAGAGAACGTTTATTATGTTCACGTTGCAGCAGTATTTTAATTAGAAAATTCACAGATTTCGAATTAATCGATTGAAGAAACATTGGAAACATTGATTGTCGGGTCACGTACAGAAGGTCTAAAAATCTGGCATTCCTGTCCGGATGGCAGACAGTTTGCCTAGTACTCGCAACTGATCAGCTGTTGTGATGTTTACATTGCATTAGTGTGCAGTTGGACGTACTACGCGACCAAGGCGGGACCCGTTGTGGCAGAATGAGGAACTCCGTGCTCGCTGCTTATGTTTACTGCTGGAGTGTCGTCACATCCAATGCCTAGCGTTTCAATCTGGTCGCAATGCCGCATGTAGGGAGACGTGTATTTCGTAGCCAATGCCATAAAGTTTTGTGATGAAGAAAAGACAACTGGTTTATTCCTACCTCTATCGAAGACAACAGAGCGTGCTGCATCTATTGTGAAGATAAATACTTACTTAATTACTGGCTTTTAAGGAACCCGGAGGTTCATTGCCGCCCTCACATAAGCCCGCCATTGGTCCCTATCCTGAGCAAGATTAATCCAGTCTCTATCATCATATCACACCTCCCTGAAATCCATTTTAATATTATCTTCCCATCTACGTCTCGGCCTCCCCAAAGGTATTTTTCCCTCCAGTCTTCCAACTAACACTCTATATACATTTCTGGATTCGCCCATATGTGCTACATGTCCTGCCCATCTCAAACGTCTGGATTTTATGTTCCTAATTATGTCAGGTGAAGAATACAATGCATGCAGCTCTGCGTTGTGTAACTTTCTCCATTCTCCTGTAACTTCATCCCTCTTAGTCCCAAATATTTTCCTAAGAACCTTATTCTCAAACACTCTTAATCTCTGTTCCTCTCTCAAAGTGAGAGTCCAAGTTAAGGAAAAAAATTGTAGGATTAGAAAGGAAGGCAAAGAATGTGATGACAAGGATGTAGAAATATCGGACACCAAACAAAGTTACACGACCTCCTGCAAATAAGGTTGAATTAGACGACATGGACAAATGTATCATAAGAGAAGTTCATAAATATTATAGTCTCTACAAAGAGCTTCCAACATTAGGAAAGTTGCATAAATTTTGTAAGAGAGAGATAGGTTTTAAAGGGTGCAAGAAAACTTTACGAAATCTCATACTATCCATGGGGTTTGCATTCAAAAAATGTAAAGATAAAAGGAAATATCTAGTAGAAAACTCTGATATAGTAGCGCGTTATTTACCTGGACGAAACATGGTTCCATACCCATTACACTGTCCACAAATGTTGGCAAGACGTAAACGTATTAGGAGTTTATACAAATAGCAGTGCAGGTCAACGACTTATAGAAGCCCATGCTAGTGGTAGTGATGATTTTATACCGGATGCTTTCCTCATATATGATGTCCGGAGTCCGGTCACTTTAAAATGCTAAGGTAAGGAATGTATATCAAATGAAATATTGTATAAAATACAGTACCTACTTTAGTTTACGTTACTTTCGGTTCATGTTCCCTCCTTTACGAACACCGATGTTGTGTGTTTTCTGAAAAGACTCCTATGTGTGTAAGCATATGATAAAATAAATCTAAACAATAAACTTAACTACATATACAAACATATAACATATAAAGCGTGTTAATAATAATGAAACAAGAGCGCAATTCAGCTTGTGCTTCATTTTGCATCTGATGCGGACTTTACAACACGGCCTGTGTTGTGAAGCGAATCGCAGCGCCACCAAACAAAACGGTTCCCGCCTTGGTCGCGTAGTACAGCGATACAGTTTAGTTTATTTCAAAACTACGAGATGCCAGAGTTCACAAATCGTGAGTACTTAGACATGACACAGGCCGCGGAAGAAATTTGGAACAGTGAAGAACTACTGGCCAGAGTTCGTCATAATTGGACTAGAAGATGTGAAAGCTGCACGCACGCTGATAGTGGACATTTTGAACAGTACCTGTAAGATGTGAGTGGAATGTGGTTTACAGAGTTTATTACTCTTTATTTCATTATTAACGCCCAGAATTAGTGATTCGTGAAACAACAAACTGTAATGTTACATCAGTTTTATTTTTTTCATTAATTGTAACTGAAACTTCAATCCTAAGTGTTTTCACTAATTTGGACATAATTTCCTGATTTCACGTTATTTCTTGTTATTGCTGTACGTATTTCTTGCTTACATTAAAATTATTACGCCATACTTAGTATTGAATTGTTAGTGTATTGCATTGAAAGTTGATAATTCTGCATTCATTGTTGAACTGCGCCCGGACACGAGCTATTTTGTTCATTCGGGTTATTAATTTACTTTTTCTGATTACACAAACGAAACAAATAACAGTTACATTCCTATCCGAAGTTTACGTAGATCATTTTTGTGCTAATATTTATCCCCAGATAAGCTCGCGAAGTATTGCACCGAAGCTCAGTACATTTGTTTGCTGCCCTCACCTACTGCAAGATACACGATGAAAGATAGTTGAACTTAACTCACTCCGTTCAAGTCGCTACCACATGGGGTGTGGCGTACTACTTATGCGGTGTTGAGACATCTTGCAATTGCCGTCAGTACTTTCGAAACACTTGTAATCATCTCACTATCCGTAAATCCTATAATTTTTTTTTAACAAAACTTACTCTAAATAATGAGTTTTATGGCTCCTGTCAAATAATGTACTATCTTACCTTCCAGCCTGTATATATAATAGAAAAGAAATCATACTTTTAAATATTATTTTTAATAACAAATAGTAAGTAAGCTTACTGGAAGAAAAAAAATTTCCACCACTTATACTTTATAAAGAGGGCTTGGAATGGAATTTAACTGAGGGGGGGGGCACGGATGGCCCAGGACTGTGACCTATTGTGATCTATTGCGCTAACCCTTGATATGGAATGAGTTGCATGCCACAGATTCCCTACGCGCATCGCCCTTAACCACATGACTCTCTTAACGACCGGTCCCTACAGCCGACAATCCATGTACCATTCCTTCTTCGGCAAATTCCTCTCAGGTCCCCCTGTCGGTCCAAGGCGAAACTCCTCCCCAAGTAGGTCCGCCTCGGGTGCCATTGCAGGAGCCATTCAACATCGCTGAACTACATTCCATGGAGGCAGGTCGAGAGAGTCAGCAGCTTCGGGAGGCCGCTGGTAGAGTGATCTGAAAAATCAGAAACGGGATAATGAGGAAAGGATAGTGGGAGAGGAAAGAAAGTGGCGAAGATGAGTGGGGTTCCAATCGCCTGATAAAGTTACCTGGTATTCATCCATAGGGGTGAGGGAAAACCCCGAAGAAACCTCACCCAGGCAAATCGTCCTGACCGGGAATTGAGCTCGGGACCGCTGGGTTCGGAGGTAGACTCGCTAACCCTCAATCACAACGGTGGACTAAAGAGGGCTTAGTTTAGTCGCTCATAGCAACGTAAACAATGACTTTAATGCAAGGATAAATAAAATTTGTTTTATTCACTACTGACATTTGATTCACCCCTAGAAAAATATTTAAACGTAAAACAATTATTAAACTAAACACACAATACAACCAACTAGACCACAAGCAAGAGCCCTTCCATTTTTTCGATTTTTCTGAAAGGTACGCCAATATGATTTCTTCGTTATCGCCTTTCACGTTCCTGCTTTCTCGCCACTCACAAAATAACTTACACTCTTTCTGATAAACAGATGCAGATTTCTGCGGAACTAACGTGGACACAGCCGCTTTGGCGACATTAAGGACTTCATCCGGTAAAAAAAAAAACGTCTTCTTTACATGACATTTTGCCTCCGAAGAACAAAAATTTTGAATTTATTTATTCTGTATTCAACGCGACTGACAATGTTGTCTTCATTACTATTATTTAAATCATAGCCAACTTCACTTAATATTCAGATGAACTAACCATGGACAACAGTTTGCTTTGAATCAAACAATAACAAATGAGCCTAATATTTAATTTCAATCAAAATTTATTTTAACGAAATATTACTGTCATATTAGTAGTGTAAAAAGTATTGTATGCAACACGAGACTTGATAGATTTTATTCATTCGCGGAAATTAATTTCTTCGGCTTCCCTCAGGAGATAAAGATTCCACCTGTGAATAAAATCTTACTTAAGTCTCTTGTCACATAAATTACTACGTATTAGCATTGGATTCAGAATGTAAGAAGCATGTTTGTTATGTTATTAGATCAAAATCGATTTTCGAGCAAAATAGTAGGTTTTGGAAACAAGCCATTCAATTGTCATAATAAGGCTTCGAGACTTCGGACCCAATAGAGCAGTTCAGTGGGAAATCCGCATAACGGCGTATTGAGTATTGTGGTAAAGCATACAGAGGGTGAGGGTACTGTGGAATGAATGCCAACAAATACGCAAAGGAAAACGCTCTGGATTTCAAGGTTCTGACGAATAATTTGGTTTTTATGCAAATCCATTTTCAAACTGTGTCTGAAAATATTACACGGTTAGAAAAGTCAGAGCAAGAGATGCCGAAAGCCCTCAAACTAGTTGACGAAATGACACAGAGAATTAATGAGACACCTAGTACACCGGTTACTGAACGTGTAAAACAGAAGTGGAAATCAATTTTATATACAAATAACGGATATGGAACATTGTGTAACATAAACAGAAAATTAGTGGACATAGAGTCACCCGAGAATAAAGAATTTTCTCTTAGAGACTGCAATGATGTTAGATTTTTTCGTTTTGCTCCTGTCACGTCATGCGACATAGAGCGTAGCTTTTCACAGTACAAACTGTGTTTGGCAGATAACCGAAAAAGATTTACGTTTGAGACACTGAGAATGTATCTTGTAGTACATTGCAATTCGGTATTGTAACTGCACTTCCTAAAGACGACCAATAGGATAAATGAAGGAATTAAAATTGCTACATGTTTATTTCCACTATTAACACTGTGTATAATGAAACACAAATCGTATAAAAGACAGAAGAATAAATGCTTTTCACATTATTTTGGCATTGTCATTGTGTAATGTATATTTACTTTCAGAATGTACATATGTATGAGTTTCCCCATACTACCGTACTCTTCTCTAAATTGCAATGTTGTTACCTCAACACATCTCTACCTTTCAATACCTGCAGCGAGTCAATAACCTATAGTACATGCATAGTAAACTTACTGTATCGGGTCCAAAGTCTCGAAGCCTAGTCATAATCCATGTGCATCTTTCCAAGATGAATTCAGTTGTATTTATTCAATATAACTACACACGTAGACCAGTAAAATAGCTTCAGACAGATACACAAATGAACAAGAAAATGGCAAACCAAGACCAATTTTAACATACCAAGACTGTTAAGAATATGTTTCCTGAAAATTTGAAACACAAATTTTTGAACGCCAGAATATTTTTTCCTTTATGTATCGAAAAATGGGGAAGAGTAAAAATATACAGACCCTATTAATTGTTGTAGTATAGCAAATTCTCTCTCCTGGTACAATGAGATACAGGCATAACAGCAGTGAACGATTATGTTTTATAGCCTATGGAAAGTGCCTAAAAGTGGGAGAGCGTAAAAGTTATAAGAATTACTTATCAAATATCTTGACTGTGAAGCGCCTCTTGAAAGCCCAGAATGTTGAAAGAAGTTTCTTCGCTGTCTGCAGTATTTCCATCTCTCTCTCTCTCTTGTAGCATATACTATATAGAGGGTATATTTCCTCCTCCTATAAACTTCCGTAAGTAAATATACGTCTGCTTCCATCTCGTGCAGATAAATCGCTCACACAAAATAAATAGCGAAGGTGTGATTTCGTTTGAAATTTTAACATTTCTTCTAACATATCTTTGTTAAATATTGAATGAAATATCAACTACTGCACTGGGGCTTATGTTTGAGCAAATAGCGGTAATATTTTCCCCATTATATTAGATAACACGCTTTTTACTTAAACCCACAGAAGTCAATATGAAATAAATTATACAACTTGTAATAATTAAGTTATTGTCCTCTTTTGGGAGTCAATATTATATTTATAAGTGCAAATACATCGTACTCGAGTTCGATTTATAATATGGAAGTGAACAAATTGAAGGGTTCAAAGCCATAGTGGGCCAAGCGCCATTTATTAAAAACGGAGAAAGCAAGGTTTAAAGTTAAGTGAATACCATAGTTTAATGAAGATTGATATATAATTTAGTTTTAATGTGTATACTTTATATTACTTGCTATATGTTTCCATTGAATTATGGTAATAACTTCATTTTAACCCTTGTTTTCTACGGTTTTAGTAAATGGCGCTTGGCCCACTATGGTTCTGAACTCTTTAATTATTATTAGAGGAAGTGTTACAAATGTGAAATAGTGTGATACACGATCTGAGACGTGTTGTATTCTAGCGGAAGCCTTCCAAATTACTACGCACTGATACTCTCTTTCGCGGAAATGTGTTAGTTTGCAGTTAGAAGCTGAACTGTTGAAACGTTTATTATTATTGCGTTTTCGAGGAAAGTTGAACTTTTGGTGGTAAGTTCTTTTATTGATTCTACATTATTATTGCTCAAATTCAGAAATATTGTTGATATATATTCTTAAAGAGGAATAATCTAGGTTTATAGCAATGTATGTTTAATTAATGTCGATTTTAAATTTTGATATTTTTTGAGGTTATGACTTATATCAATATATCACAAATATGATAGGCCTACCAGTATTATTAGTATTCCATCTTTATACCCCGGTTTTCTGTTCCGTTACTAGTGTTGGCACTTGTAGGGACAGGGAAAACCTCACCTTGGAAGTAACTTAGAAAACTGTGGAATGAAAAGGCAATGCAAGAAGCCATAAAACAAGTTCGAGAAAAGACGTGAGAGACGATTTATCTGGATTCAGTATTACGGTTGGGAAAACACTTTCTAATGAAGATGCTGAATACTTGTTCTGTGCTTTTCTTACTAGGGACTATTTTGACTTTGCAAGTTTGTTAATCTTGTAACTTGTTAATAGTATTCAATAGTCGTACATCAATTTTTATGAAGGAAATATCTTAGATTTTGACATTTTAACATTACATAATTAATAAAATAATGACAGAATAGCTCACTTTGTTCAGAACCTAAAATATTAATATAAATTAACAATATTTTTCAAACTATTCACGACTCTATACAGCTCCACAGAATAATACTATGCGTTGTTTATGTGAACATACAATGCATCGACTGTAGCGAGCGGGAGCAGTGCGATGCGTGGGTGACATCTGAACTTCTCGGTGTATTCAACTGAAATCTATTGCTTTGGTACGAATTTCTACCTATGGTTACTACATTTAGTAGAATATGTCCCATAATACCTGATTTGGTATGAAACTCAATTTCATGAAAAATTGCATTAAGAAGATAATGAGCCGGACCCCCACAATTGTTCTTTTTCTGACACATATCGTCAAGTGAGCTGTACTGCCTGATAATAGAAAATTTATAGTTACAAATACTATTACCCGAGTAACAGCCAGGACTTTTTAAGTAATCAAATACATAAAGCGAATATCAAATCCATCGGCGTTAAATAAACTACTTGTAAAATAAGAAAGCTTTCTAACAAAGAGAGCGAATGGAGGAGGGGTAAGAAAAGCGAAGGAAGCCTCCCTCAAATCCTCTTGAATCTCGCAACCTGACGCGCGGTGTGCAATATCGATCTCTTCACGTCGGCAGAGCATACCTCAGTGTAATAACAAGCCCAGGAATCCCATATTTGCTCACTTGATTTCTTACTCAGAGAGAGAAAGAAGTATTCTTGTCGTGGGGCTCGACTTCAAGGCAATAAGGCGCTACAACTTTATAAATAATACAAACTGAATAATAACTAGTTCAGACGCTACAGTAAAGAATAGAGAAAATATTTTGAATGTGAACTCCAGGCGTGTTCTCTTGACTCGCCGGGAAATGGACTGGAACTCAGATATATAGGCATGTAGCGGTATAATCCAGTTGCCTTGTAAAACAAATAGCTGCCTGGAAGACGGTCCCGCTTTGTCTGCAGGGAGTTGGCCGGCCCGGGAGAGGATTTGCAGGCCCGCTTATGTGGGTTCATAAAAAAATCCAGCGCTTATATACAGATGTTTCCCTCGTAATAAAAGTGTGGGCTGAATTATTACAAGTGGCCGCCGTACCTGGCTCTTTCATTAAACGAGTGTGCAATCGGCCGACTAAAGTAATTAATTAGTCCGACAGAACTTACTGTGATATTCAAATTCGGGAGGACATTACGTTCGACTGTATTTTGAGCCGATGCAGATGACGATCGCTTGCATGGAGCTGAACGTTTAATTACTGATCCCTCATCACATCATTTTAATTTAAACCAGGTCCACAACTGTGTTCTTCAATGGAGTGTTAGCTAGCATCCGTTCGAAAAATGTTTGCTTTCATGCTTTTGTTTGCTTATTTAGCCCTATATATAAATTGATGTTTGTTAATATTGCGAGGATATTTTGTTTAAATGTAAGTTGGTTTGTCTGAGTAAAGTAATTAGTACGATAAATTAAAACGTGACAGACAATTTGAGGAAATATGAAAATAGCAAAGAGGAAAAGTTAGACATACCAAAAAGCAAGAAAAATTAAGAAGAACTTAGTAAGAAGAGAAAAGAAAGATAATTATAAATGGATAGACAAAGGGAAATAATGCAAGAAGAAATAATACAAAAACTGAATAAGGATTAAAACTCAGAGAATTGAACAATTTTTTTTTTTTTACTTTTTTATTTTATTGGGTTATTTTACGACGCTTTATCAACATCTAGGTTATTTAGCGTCTGAATGAAATTAAGGTGATAATGCCGGTGAAATGAGTCCGGGGTTCAGCACCGAAAGTTACCCAGCATTTGCTCGTATTGGGTTGAGGAAAAACCCCAGAAAGAACCTCGACCAGGTAACTTGTCCCAACCGGAATTCGAACCCGAGCCACCTGGTTTCGCGGCCAGACGCGCTGACCGTTACCCCACAGATGTGGACGAATTGAATAAATAAATAAAGAAAGAAAAGGATATGATATGAAAAATAAAAAGGTAAAGAAGGCATGAAAAAGGAAGAAAAAAAATTAGAAACATTCCTCATTAGAATATTGATACTGAGACAAAGAATACTCTAAAAATTTGTGTGATTGCATAAAAGAAAATTAATATTACACACATAAGTTTGAATGTGTTGTATTATTATTACTATTATTATTATTATTATTATTATTATTATTATTATTATTATTATTTTATTTATTTTTTTTTTAATTTTTGGGCCATATTCTTAGACATTCTTAGCGCGGGCTTCCGGTGGATGATCAG
This sequence comes from Periplaneta americana, assembly GCF_040183065.1. NCBI lineage: Eukaryota > Metazoa > Arthropoda > Insecta > Blattodea > Blattidae > Periplaneta > Periplaneta americana. The sequence goes on from NC_091118.1 coordinate 144,714,704, forward strand.
CGAACTAACGTTTTTCGTAAACCAGTGTTAGCGATATATGATATGAATCCTGTGCAAGTAATCACTCAATAGCCGGGGCTAGTTTAGCACGCTCGTAGCGCGGGCTGGCGCAATGTCTATGCATAGCACCCATAGGGCCATATTCATAGACATTCTTAGCGCGGGCTTCCGGTGGATGATCAGCGAACTAACGTTTTTCATATTTATAAACCAGTGTTAGCGATATGATATGATACGAATCCTGTACAAGTAATCAGTCGATAGCCGGGGCTAGTTTAGCACGCTCGTAGCGCGGGCTAGCAAATGTCTATGGATAGCACCCTTAAAGATTAGAGACCTACTTCCTTATTGCGCTATATTTTTATTTTACTACATTTTTTATTTTTGGTTATTAAGGATATGATCGAGGTTTCATTTTCCAAATAAAATATAAATGGTTGATTTACATAATAATTCAGTTTAGGTAACGTCCATCGCTTGTTTACTTGCAAATATATTAGGAAATACTCGACAGATAGCAGCACTCATACGTTTTGCCATATGTTGCATCTAGCGGAGACTTCTCGAACTTCTTGTTACGCTAAAAATGATAAGATTTCCTCATCTATTGTATTAAGTAGAAATATTGTAAAACTGACAATGGAAGAAAATGAAAAGGAAGGAAAACGGACAAGTAAAAATGAATTAAAAATAAAGTAAGATGGAAAGAATGCAAATATCGATACATAGAGATAAGATAAAGGAAAGAAGAACAAATGTAAAGTACAGATATAAAAAATATAATAGGGGATTCACAGAAACCTGATGATTCCGTGATTACGTTTTTGTTTTAATGCTTTGCATTTACTTTTTTCATTAAGAACCTAGTTCTTTATTTTTCAATATTTTTATTTTACGGTATTTTTTATTTTTAGTTTTTAAGGATATGATCGAGGCTTTCTTTTGCAAGTAAAATATAAATAGCTAACCTATATATTATTTCATTTTAGATATGATATTATATGAATGATATGACAATGCTTTAACTAAATTACACCCAGAACTTCTAACATGTAACCCACTAACATATAACAAGAAAATTAGATTAAATAAATTTATAGCCTATGTGTATGAATTAATCAACCTATATTATATTTGTATTCTATAATTTTGAAATATATATTAGTCCTACTTTTCACGTGCGATATTATTCTTCTCTATTGCTAATATTATATTATATAATTCCATTGCAGCTGTAATTATATTTTAGTTCCTATTTTATTATACTTATTTATTTTTATTATTATTTTTTATTTTAATATTATATCTGAACTGCGACCGAGCACGAGCGCTGCTCATTCGGTCTCAAATTTTGTTAATATTACTGTATCTTCTTTTTATATTGCTTGTATTATTTTATTTGTATTTCTCTTTGTTTGTTTTGTAATTATGTTTCTTTATTCTGTATATTTGAATTTAAATAAATAAATAAATAAATAAATAAATAAAGATAATGCTCGTCGCTTATTCATTTGCAAATAGGCTCTGCAACACTCGACAGATGTCAGGACTTGTACGCTTTGCCATATGTTGCATCTCGAGAAGAGTTTTTGAACTTCTTGTTACGTTAAAAATGTTGAGATTTCCTCGTTGATTGTAGTACGTCAAACTAAGATATATTCACGTGAAATAAAAGGAAAAAGTATGAGGAGAAAGTAAAAAAAAATAAGAAAACTAACAAATATCTATACAAAATTAAATAAAAACAAAGAAAAGGCTATAAACATGGAGGAAATGAAATTAAAAAAGAGACACGAGGATGAAAGGAAAAAGTAAATAAAATTGAAGTTAAGAAACGGAGAGACAATGGCAGAGAGAACGTCAGAGTAATGAGAAAAAGTAGGAAAAGCAAATTAAATAAAAAAGGTAAATGAAAGGGGAAGAGAGGAAAGGAGTCAAAATAAATAGAAATACACAACTAAAAAGAAAATATGAAAGGCACGCACAGGAACAAATATTAATATATAAATAATATGTGGGGAAAAGACGAGAAAATTTAAATAAAAGCTAAGAATCATATAAATGAAGGAAAAAGGAACAAGTGTATGAAAATAAAGTAAGAATTCATGAAAATGGCAGCAAAGGAATGTAAAGCGAGAAAGAGAAAGAGAATTTATAAAAGCAGAAATTAGAAAAGAAAAATGAAGAAGGAAGGTATAAAGAAATATAAAAGGAATGAAATGAGTTGAGAAGAGAGAGGTGAGTTGGCTTGTTACTTGTATCGAACGAAGCCAGGTTCACAGTACGGAGACAATGGACAGGATCCGCACCAATTCCTGGGGGATTTGTGATGGACAAAGTGCAGCCGGGTTATCTTTTCACGTTTACGAACTTCGATTTTCCCCTGGTAGTCATAATTCCATCGATGCTCCACAGTGATTCGTCGTTACCCTCGAGATTCCAGATCCTTTCCAAGCTTTACGCTCAATACTGTGTTGGAATTCCACTTCCAATGCAACTTGTGAATTCAGAACAAGTACTCTATAAAATACAGTCACGTGTTGGTCACAGAAAGTGACTGCATTAAGGATAATAGCAATACCTCTGCCCCTATATTAGCGCTTCAATCATAACAAAACACATTTAAAATTAACAGCAGCTCTGTTGTCGATTTGCAAAACGGGACATGTCCAAAATAACAAAGTGTTCGAAAATCACAAAAAATCATAACAGACTTAAAAAATTAAAATGTTCATGAATTCCGATATAATTAGAAAAAAAATAACATTTTAATTTGTTAACTTAGTTACAGTTTTTGCGATTTTACAAAACTTTGTTATTTTGGACATGTCCCCTTTTGTAAATCGGCGACAGAACTATTCTATTTACATGCTAGTCATTTAAAGACCGATCACATGCAACAAAATGTTAGGTATTAACCAATCATAGCCCTTCTACATCGTTAACAGTAATTTTATTGTGGATCATATTACATTATCGCTCAGTAATTATTTCATGTTCCCTTTCGATCAGGTTTAACAAACATGTGTACCGTGACAACAAGCGCTACATTCAAACAACAACATGGCGTCTGAAAGATTCGGCCAAGCAACAAACGAGGATATAAATTAATTCGATAAGTTAAGCCTCAGAACACCAAAATGAATAGAAAGTATTTATTTTATTGGGTTACCTATGAAAATCTACATCGTCACTTTTAATTTATATTTGGTATGTTAACAACAACAGCCGTAAGATCGTAGCTGCAGTGACCAATCTATGAGATTAAATTCATTTATTTTATTTAAAATTTTATCTTATTTTATGGACTTTTTTAATCCTATTAATTTTGTGAAATCCATGTATTGTGGGTCCCTATCACCACGGCATGGCGCGTCCTCAGGTTGCGGATAGAGGAGACGGCCTCCAGATATGGAGGGTAGCTGCGAATATATTGAATAAGCAGTCGTGGACAGCCGATAAGGGGTGGTCCTCCAACTTGGGGGTTGGGCGAAGTGCTAACAACCCATCACCGTAAAAAACAGCTTGTTACGTATCCCTATAATAAGCCTCGGAATAGGACTGATTCTCTGGCACGACCACAGCAAAGGAATAAGGATTTGAGATTTGGCACTTGGAACGTAACTAGTCTTTATAGAACAGGAGGGGTAACATTAGTAGCAAAAGAACTAGCTAGATATAGAATAGACTTCGTAGGAGTACAAGAGGTTAGGTTAGATGGGAATGGCATATCACAAATAGGAGATTACTTGTTGTATTATGGGGAAGGAAACAATAATCACCAATTAGGAACAGGATTGTTTGTACATAAAAGAATAAAATCAGCAGTAAAAAAGGTCGAATTTATCAGTGACAGGTTATCATATTTAGTACTTAAGGGTAGATGGTGCGACATCATAGTTATAAATGCTCACGCCCCTACAGAAGAGAAAGACGACCATATAAAGAATAGCTTCTATGAGGAATTGGAACATACTTTTGATCAGTTCCCTAGATATCACATGAAAATTTTATTGGGGGATTTCAATGCTAAAGTAGGACGGGAGGATATTTTTAGACCAACTATTGGAAAAGAGAGCCTACACGCAATTAGTAGTGACAATGGAGTTAGATTAGTCAACTTTGCCACATCGAAAAATTTAATTGTCAAAAGTACAACATTCCCCCATAAGGATATACATAAATATACTTGGACTTCTCCAGATGGATTGACACACAACCAAATAGATCACATCTTGATAGATAAACGGAGACATACTAGTATAGTAGATATTCGAACTTTCAGGGGTTCAGACTGTAATTCTGACCATTATTTGGTGATTGGAGAATTAAGAGACAGATTATCAGTAGCCAAGCGAGTAGAGCAACAAGTTAATATTACTAAATTCAATATTTTGAAATTAAAGGACGAGGAAGCTAAGCAACATTATCAGGTCGAAATTTCAAATAGGTTTGCCGTATTAGCAAGTTCCGACGAAGTTGACAAAGAGTTAGATGTTAATAGCATGTGGGAAAATATCCGAGACAATATCAAAATTGCAGCTGAACAGAGCATAGGTTATTATGAAACTAAGAAAAAGAAACCGTGGTTTGATGAAGATTGTTGCATGGTAGTAGAAAGAAGGAAACAGGCAAAATTGAAATTCTTACAGGATCCAGTTGAGAAGAAGAGAGATAATTATTTCAATGAAAGACGGGAAGCAAGTCGTACACTTAGGATTAAAAAGAGAGGTTACTTGAAGGAAACACTGAATGAGGTAGAAACAAATAGTAAGAATAAAAACATTCGAGATTTATATAAGGGTATAAAGGAATTTAAGAACGGATATCAGCCAAGGGTAAACGTGATCAAGGATGAGAATGGTGACTTGCTTGCAGACTCTCCATCAATCCTAAACAGATGGAAAAACTATTTTGCGCAACTACTAAATGTACATAGGCCAAATAGAAATGATCGGGACGAAATTGAAATACAAACTGCTGAGCCATTTATACCCGAACCCACGCTTTCAGAAGTCGAAATTGCGATAGAAAATCTGAAAAAGTACAAGTCTCCAGGTATCGATCAAATTCCAGCAGAATTAATACAAGAGGGTGGGAGTGCATTATATAGCGAAATTTATAAACTTGTACTTGCTATTTGGGGAAAGGAAATTGTACCAGAACAATGGAAGGAGTCCATAATTGTACCTATTTTTAAAAAGGGGGACAAAACCAACTGTGGTAACTTTCGAGGAATATCACTTTTGTTGACGTCGTACAAAATTTTGTCCAATATTCTTTTGAGGAGATTAACTCCGTACGTAGATGAAATTATTGGGGATCATCAGTGCGGTTTTCGGCGTAATAGATCGACTATTGATCAGATTTTTTGTATTCGACAGATAATGGAGAAAAAATGGGAGTATAAGGGTACAGTACATCAGTTATTCATAGATTTCAAAAAGGCTTATGACTCGGTTAAGAGGGAAGTATTATATGATATTCTTATTGAATTTGGTATTCCCAAGAAACTAGTTCGATTAATTAAAATGTGTCTCAGTGAAACATACAGCAGAGTCCGTATAGGTCAGTTTCTATCTGATGCTTTTCCAATTCACTGCGGGCTAAAGCAGGGAGATGCACTATCACCTTTACTTTTTAACTTCGCTCTAGAATATGCCATTAGGAAAGTTCAGGATAACAGGCAGGGTTTGGAATTGAACGGGTTACATCAGCTTCTTGTCTATGCGGATGACGTGAATATGTTAGGAGAAAATACACAAACGATTAGGGAAAACACGGAAATTTTACTTGAAGCAAGTAGAGCGATCGGTTTGGAAGTAAATCCCGAAAAGACAAAGTATATGATTATGTCTCGTGACCAGAATATTGTACGAAATGGAAATATAAAAATTGGAGATTTATCCTTCGAAGAGGCGGAAAAATTCAAATATCTTGGAGCAACAGTAACAAATATAAATGACACTCGGGAGGAAATTAAACGCAGAATATATATGGGAAATGCGTGTTATTATTCGGTTGAGAAGCTCTTATCATCCAGTCTGCTGTCCAAAAATCTGAAAGTTAGAATTTATAAAACAGTTATATTACCGGTTGTTCTGTATGGTTGTGAAACTTGGACTCTCACTCTGAGAGAGGAACATAGGTTCAGGGTGTTTGAGAATAAGGTGCTAAGGAAAATATTTGGGGCTAAGCGGGATGAAGTTACAGGAGAATGGAGAAAGTTACACAACACAGAACTGCACGCATTGTATTCTTCACCTGACATAATTAGGAACATAAAATCGAGACGTTTGAGATGGGCAGGGCATGTAGGACGTATGGGCGAATCCAGAAATGCATATAGAGTGTTAGTTGGGAGACCGGAGGGAAAAAGACCTTTAGGGAGGCCGAGACGTAGATGGGAGGATAATATTAAAATGGATTTGAGGGAGGTGGGGTATGATGATAGAGACTGGATTAATCTTGCACAGGATAGGGACCGCTGGCGGGCTTATGTGAGGGCGGCAATGAACCTTCGGGTTCCTTAAAAGCCATTTGTAAGTAAGTTGTAAGTAAGTATTAATTTTGTGAAATAGTCCTAACAAATACAACTCGTGTTTTTGAAATTCTCAACACAAGTTTTAATTTATATTTGGTATGTTAACAGCCGTACGGTTGTAGCTGCAGTGACAAATGTTATGAGATTAAGATGTCATTTGTTTTATTTCAAATTTTATCTTATTTTATGGACTTTATTAATCGTATTAATTTCGTGAAATAATCCTAACAAGTATTTTTGAAATTCTCAACACAAATACGGTGGTCAGTGAAGTACTGTCTCGCAGACTTATTGATAAGTTCAAAATCACGCGTGGTATTACATAGATTATTACATATTTACTACGTCATACTACTTTTGACCAATAAAAAGGTACGAAAGGATGTCTTTAAACCAATCATGGCTGCTTATCGCACAATTTTATAGTTTCCCTAGCATTTGTTTAATTGTATCGCTTCCCTAGCATTTGTTTGTTTTTATCACTACCCTAGCATTTGTTTCTTTGCTTGCCAATATTCCAAACTGCAAATTCTTTACGGTACTATAAAACATGCGTTGCCATCGTAATTTGTTTCCCGCATAGACAGTCAACTGAAAATGGCGGCTCCGTTCAAACGTTTTGGTGAAGGTTACATTAGTGAATTAGAATTTCAGTAAGTCAATTAATATCTGTTTTATTGTATTAGAGTACTTTATTTCTTCTAATCTTTATATACTTTCTCCTGTTTTTATCATCTTCCTATCATTTGTTTCTTTGCTTGCCAACATTTCAAACTGCAAATTCTTTACAGTACCGGTACTATAAAACATGCTTTGCGATTGTCATTTGTTTACAGCATTGACAGTCAACTGAAAATGGCGGCTTCGTTCAAACGTTTTGGTGAAGTATTAATGAAATAGAATTTCAGTAAGTCAATTAATATTTTCTTCTACTTTATTTCTTCTAATCTTTATATAGGCCTATTTCCTTCTAATTAAATGGCACTCGAGTTTTGATTTTCTCTAGGTAAATCAAAACCTCTAGTGAGATTACTGCTGAAAAAAAAAGAAATCAACAACTAATCCCGCCTCGCACTCCGGATCTCGTGATTATAAGTCCGGAGTTTAAGCTCTGAGCTACCGGAGCTAGATGGCAGAAATGAAATTATGGATTAAACCTTAACTGAAAAGGCGGCAGATTGTACTTTCCCTGCAATAACTCGTTAGTCTTTAAACTGTGTAATTAATCTACTGACAAATTATTTAACGACATTATATCAATTTCGAAGTTACTTTTTTTTCGACACAGGTAATAACGAAATGAATGTGAGATTGGTCCTGAGATTTCCTGGCATTTGCCTTACACTTGGGGAAAATATAAAAATCTCTAACCAGTAACCACACCCTAGCGCAGGGGTACTCAACCTTATGAATATTGCGGCCCAATATTTAAAAAAAATGTTTTATTGGAGGACCGCAGATATCCTCCAATAATAAATACAATTTACATAAATGTCTTACTGATTAGTGGTTACTGTAATTTGTAGTCATTAATAATACAAGTCTGTTCAAATATTTGTTTTACTTTTAAGTTTAAAACTGTACTATCGGGCTGCAGCAAACACAGTGGCGGGCCGCGGGTTGTGCACCGCTGCTCTAGCGCAGCCTCAGATAGCGAGTCCAGCCCGCTGTTTATGGTAAGTTATGATTCAAATTACATCATTCACGTCTGTGCGAAACACAGTTATTAAAATAACTAATCCCAAAATTGCGTATTGTTAATTCTGTATTACAAGTTTTTGTTCTCAGAAGAATAATATAATAATATTATCATTCGTATTACAGCGAGATCCCCTCAAAGACGTCCTTCGGCTAGCATTAAAAACACCCCTAGTGAATCTCGTTAACTTTGGTCAATACTCGGTTATAAGTATTTCCACAGTGAGAAGCAGTAATTGAAAGAATAAGCAGAGCAAATAATACCATTTCATTATATTAATCTCGATTATCTGGCATCAGTATTATACGACTCAGCTCTTTTTTTTAACAATTAGGGCCGTATTCATAGACATTCTTAGCCCGGGCTTCTGGTGGATGATCAGCGAACTAAGGTTTTTCGTATTCATAAACCAGTGTTAGCGATATGATATGATATGAATCCTGTACAAGCAACCCGTCGATAGCCGGGGCTAGTTTAGCACGCTTGTAGCGCGGGCTAGCGAAATGTCTATGAATAGCACCCTTAAAGTCTTACATTTTTGTACGCAAAGGGATGTTACACAGACGTGCGTGGCGTAGGACTTTCCTCTTATCGACTTTTGTTCACAGTGCTGTACGTCTACTTCGACTATGGAAATGAACGATGCATCGTTTGAAAGACAAGGAATAAGCGTACACGCTTTAAAATAATTCACTGAATCTTGAAAAGTACCGAAAAGACGGTCATGTCAAAATCATGTACGATTTTCGCACTCTCACCACCTATAACATTTAATACCTAGTGAGTCACTCAACATACACTAACGAACAAATACTTTTTAAAAAGCGCCGACGGTGCCTACAAATAGGCTATATATATATATATATATATATATATATATATATATATATATATATATATATATATATATATATATATAAGTTGAGAAATGAAACATCAAGTAATTAAAAAAATATTTAATCAAATTTTATCTTACAGTTTTACGGTGCTGAAACTAACTACCACACGAAAGCAAAAAAAAACTACGGAAAAAGAAAAGGAGGAGGCATAGAAGTGTTACCAGATACCGAAAAGAAGAATTACAAAACTACCAGAAAAACTGTCAATATTCGCATTGCCGATGTGATGCTTTACATAAAATTTACAGTCCAATGCAGTTTGAACCCGGCATTTTTTTTTTTGCGCCCTGAAGCTTGATTTTACACTTTCAAAAAAAAAATAGAAAACGATGCACTAATTGGGTACGAGCAATAAATTTGGAATGGCACAGACAGGAATATTTTCTTGTCTTTCGCTACAATAGCAATATCATAATTTTTGTTGTCACTTAAAACGAATGTCTGCGTCCTTTAGCTGGTCGAACAACCATTCTTGTACCTTTATGTAATTTGTCACTGGTGATTTCTGTTAACATTTCTTTCATTCATCCTGGAATAAAACGCTCGAGCGGGTCCGGGTTCAAACCTTGGTCGGGGCAAATTCCGTGGTTGAGGTTTTTTCCATTTTTTCCTGGGTCTCCCTCAACTCATTAAAAGCAAGAGTTGGGTAACTTCCGGCGCTGGAGCCTGAACTCATTTAATTTGCATTATCACCTTCATCTCATTCAGACGATAAATAACATTAGCAGTTGATAAAGCGTCGTAAAATAACCAATAGAAAAAACTCGTTTCAGCTGTAAATCATTATCCTTTTGTGTTTTCAATTCAATTTCCGTTTCAGTTTTCTTTAATAATTGTTAAACTGTGGTCTAACATGCTCAAACATCGCTCTTCATCAAAAACTAAAAGAAAAAAAGATACAAAAACAGGCATAACCTGCAGTCTAGTTTCAGTTCTTTCCATCTTACCTCATTAATTACATCATTCTTTCAATGGGTTACTTGTACAGCTAAGCTAAATTACATTCCCGGGTATAAACAGAGTGAACTATGGTAACATTTAGTTATGAGTTTGACTTGACTTTTTATACAAAATTTCAAAAATGTATATTCAAGAAAACTTTTGTAATTAAAAAGTAATTTCTATGTATGATATTGTATAACAATAAATTGTGAATGAGAAAACAGTAATAGAAGAGAAAGGATGAGGAAGGACGAGGTGGCTGTTGCGGACATTTATTACTCTTTTAGAAAACATAAAGTGGACTTATGGGATCACAATCTATTCTCATTCTTAATTGAAACTGTTTCTTTACTATTTTCCATTAGTGAAATCAAATAGGCGAAGTCACATGAGAATGGAGATTTAACAAACCAATTAATTTCCATTACATTTCATGAGGAAATATCCCGGTTTCCGAGATTATATTAGACATTTCTGGGAAATCCACGCTGCTTTCCTAGAACCATCCGTTTCACAAAGACAATGGGTAGCTACGTGACTCCACAAACACAATGTTCCTTGCGTGGAAAAGGATATTATCTGTCTCTAAATCTCTAATGCTATTGGGTCATGATATTGGTAATGATCTCTAGCGTATTTAAAGCAGTTTGGATCATTTATCATCCTGGAATTTCAAATTTTGAACTCTTAAACATTTTGAAGGATAACTAATTTTACGTGAGTGCAGAAAATCAGATCAGGTTTTAACGTAGAATTTTTATTAATATTTTACGTAATTAACAGGCTATACATGTACAGAAAACAGCAACATATAAATTTAAAAATATTTAATTATTTTCTGCAATATAAAATGTCGATTGCCAGTTAAGATAAGTAAAGACAATTACAGATTTTTTTTTTTTGTTATGAACATCAATGTACGGTCCGGAGATACGCTTGAGCGCGGGTTTGATTCCCGCTTGGGCTGATTACCTGGTTTGGTTTTTCCAGAGTTTTTTCTCCAATCGAAAGGCGAATGTCAGGTAAACTGTGGCGAATCCTCGGCCTCATCTCGCCAAACACAATCTTGCTATCATCAATGCCATCTACGCTAATTAACCTAGTAGATGATAACAGCATCGTTAAATAACCAACTTAAAAATTGTAAGGATATTCAGACATCGAAACTGATGAGAAAAAATGTAGGTAATGTTTACATAGCCCATCGCTGTGGAATAACGGTTAGCACGTCTGACCGTGTAACGAGCGGGTCCGGGTTCAAGTCCTGGTTGTAACAAATTACCTGGTTGGGATTTTTTCCGGGATAAACAGGATGTTTCAAAAGTGATGGTCAAAATGTAGGGGTGAGAAGTAAAAACGAAGAGAAGCAAAAAGGTTTCAATAAACATGGGTCCCCAAATTAACCGTTTACGAGATAATATGTACTTTTTTTTTTTGCTGGTCCTATTTATTTCTAAGTGTGAGACGATATCTAAACAGATATATGGTGAATGGTGGATAGATAGAGGAGGACCTGTACCTAGATCACCGGATTTAAATCCTTTGAATTTTTGTGTATGGAGTTATGCAAAAAGCCTGGTTTACACAACAGATCACACCACAGGTGAAGAATTTCAGCATCGGATTGTAGATGCCTTCCAGCAAATGGAGAATAACCCAGGAATGCTAGAGTGCATTCTTGAGTCTTTTGCGTAGAAGACTAGATAGATGCATTCATGAGCATAGTCAGCATTTTGAACACTTGTTATAAAATTTTTCAGCAAGAACTGAAATTTTAAGAAAAGAAGTGGACTATGGGGTAAGTCAGACTTTCCTTCTGTCGTAGCAATAACCGTTTAAAAACAATAGCAAGCAAATTGTATTGTAATTCAGACTTTAACTTCAGACATTCTGTTTGTAAACAGGTGTTCTACATAGGATAATGCAGCAAGGTAAAAAGAATCGAAAATAGCTGAGTGTGGAAGGTAAAGTTATAAAAAGTAGAGAATGGCAGAAAGAAAGCCGATGTGTACCGTAAATTTGTTTTGGTTAAATAAGAACTGAGAAAGATTTGGAGATGGAATAGTATTTTGCAAAAATGGAGAAGAAAAAAAATTAAAAATGCTTTCAACCTACATTCTTACAATATGAGTAGTGCAAGTCTCTTAATTACCTTATATTATACAGGGTGTAAACGATATAAACTGCCAAAATGATACAGACTGTACAACTAAACTTGATGTGTAGTGAAAATAAGTTTTTCTTCTACTTTTGTTTCTAATTCATGACGTATGTTTTTAGGATTCATAGTAGTCTAAAATTTACTGTTCGTGTAAATGTGAACGTCATTGCCAATTACCTTTTTTCCGTCCAACACACGCTAACACCACCACAATAGAAAGACAACAGAGTACCCTGATTTGTAAACAAGGATATCACCACAGTTACAATGTACGTGGCGGATCGAAGTAAATAATGACGGTCTACTACCATTTCCAAACACATTTGACTCACAGGTAACATTTTTTTTCTAGGGAAATCACAGAAGTTACAAAAAAGTATTAGACTTTTTTGTCTAGTAATTTATGCTTTATCACCAGTATTTTTTGGCAGTTTATATCTTTTACACACCGTATAATTCACCACTTATTTCACCATTTTTTACAATCCAGTGCAGTATTTAAAAGAATTAAAAAAACCGGCGTGAAGTGGTTTTAAAAGTTTTAGTATTAAAAGTGCACATAAAATTACAGGTTAAATTGTAGTGGTGTAACTGAAGTCATTTATATTAATAGCGACACTGGTTTATTGCAACACGATTTCTTTACAACACGATTTCTTTAATCTCTTAGAATTTAGATGATGCTACAACCGAGTTCAACTGTACTTTATAATACATTTATGTTCCGCTACTTTTATCTCGTTCTACATTTTAAGAAAATGCGTATATTTGAATATGAAGACCCTATTACTGTACTCCAACCAGGAGAAAGTCTCAGGGGAATGAGACGCAGCGGGGTAATGCTGTGAATGAATGTTGATGTCATAAGGTCACACACGTGGGTAAACGCATCTCCATTGGCTAAGTCTCAAAGCACAAACGATGACACTGATACACACATATTTACACTATCCTAGCCACAAAATTAGATCACGGTTAATCTCCTGGTCTTTTAATCCCTCCATACAGGAAATAACATATGCAGGAGAGCGCATGTTTTTTAAACTGACGTTGTAACGGTAATATTATCTATTTACTTCGCTTCAATAGATGACGCAATTCTAAGCACATTCCTTTCACGGTTAATCTCCTGGTTGGAGAACATTATGTGTAGAAAGGTGTCTGGATATTCTAATATCGTTACGTTACTAGATTAAGGAAGAGAAGACAGCCTATTTTAACTGTTGGCATTTCCCATGTAACTTGTTGCGTACACATGCGATGCAAAGCGTTTCAAATTAGCATCTAGCATTGATATTGATTAAAATTATTTTAATGAGCTACGCCGAGCACGCAATTAATTTAAGCAGGGGTGTGGCAGTATTAGAATACGCCTAATTGCAGTGTTCTCTGCTAAATTAGCCTATAACATCCGACAGACTGTTAAGCACTTTATTCATATTCATTTGTTTGGAGTGACAACGGAATTTCAGTATGTATTTGATTTCCTCTACTAAATTTACACACAAACTAGAAGTAAGAACCGTGGTCGCTAAGTTACTGATTTTACTGCTGACTTCAGTTTGCCTCATTCTTGATAGTAGTCTGTAATAGCAGAAAATGACAGTAATATTGAACAAATTCAGAATATTTCTTAGTAAACACTTTTGTACTCGGTGTTAAATACCAGAAGATGAGCGCTTATTATCTGTAATGGTTTTAATTTCTCGAAATTTATGCACTAATTTACGAATTGTTTCACAAGCTGTCATCTTTGCACCAGGGAATCTTTCTGCATATAATTTTCGAACTCGAGGAAAATATATAACAAATCGTACAGAACACATTATATTTTAAAGAAAAAAAAACTCAGCCATGTTACACACTTCTGAAAAACATATTGCAGCCACAATACACACACGTCTTGTTACAATGGCTGAATTACTTAAGATTAACTGAGAACACGCCGCACGTGTGTCATGTAGTTAGACCTTCACGTGCTAGGAATCAACCGGTGCGATATCGATAAACTCCGAGTGCGGCCATGTTAGATTGACTACCCCACAAGAAGATGATGACCACTCATTTTCGCCCCCAAACAGAATACTGGTATAAGAATATTACTTATTTGTCTCAAAGAAACCTGTTAGTCAAGGATATTTCTTACACCATCAAAATTGAAAATTTCTATTTTGTCTTCCTCCATTCACTATTTTAATTTATGTAAATGTGGTGTCGATCTCCTATCCTTGTAAGCACATTTTGTTTCATACGTCCAACTTGAAAACGGTTTCTCTTTACAAATAATAACTTCAATGTTCTCTCAATATGACCCATTCTACACAAAATTAATATGTAACACACACACACACACGTCTGTAATTTTGATTATACCAACACTCAACAACGCAGAGCATTCACAGAACACCAATATAGCGCAACGTATCATTGTTGAGGCTAGCCGCGTTTCGTACCGAGAGAATCAATATCCCCTCCCCGGTCCCCACCCCCAAAGTATGTGAGTCAAGTTCGTAGCCATGTTTTTAGAGGCTTCTGCCACAAGCCTCTCGCACTGAAAACAGTGGACTTAATAGGCCTATATGGAAGGATCGGAGTGAAACAAAGTGTTACGATAGACCCATTATTATGAACTTGTAGGTCTAATCTACGTAAAGATTAATTTTTGGTCCTACAGATATCTGCTATGGTAACAATTAATATTAGGGGATGAGTACGCTTCCCCTTACCACAGAATTGAATGTGCAGTGCCGGACTGAGAAGTACAACGTTGATCACCATGATTATTAGTGATATGTTTTCATTTATTTTCTTCGTCACTTTTCACAAATTTCATAGAACAATGACTGATAAAGTACAAAACCGGGATAATAATTCGAATAAAAATGGTATTTGAGTAACTGATTAGTCAGGAGTAAAATTACATATGGCTCATTTTAACTGTAAAGTGAGATGCTCATATGTAATACGAGTTCTTCTTTTTGATTTCGCAATGTTCATTTTTGTAAAAAAATGTTGACTTATAATATAATAATAAAATGGAAACAGAGAGTCAACTACCAATATAGGGATAAATCAAGGTGTAAGACAAGGATGCCCTTTAGCACCCGCTCTGTTTAACCTTTATATTGACTATGTCATAAGGAAATGGCAATATATTTTATCAGAAAAGTTTAGAGTTGATAATAGAAAATTACATACACTCCTCTTCGCAAATGATCAGGCAGTGATAGCAACTGACGAGGACAGCTTACAGAGAGCCATTTTTCAATTAGAAAGAGTTGCTGCTGAATATAACCTACATATATCGCCAAGTAAAACCAAAGTAATGGCGTTCCATGGGAAGAATATAGTAAGAGCCAAAATAGTAGTGAATAACCTTTTAATAGAACAGATAACGATTTTAACTATTTAGAGGTCTTCCTAGGAAATGATAGGACAATGGATATTAACAGAAAATTAAACCTGTTCCAACATATTTGTGGTACAATTAAGAGAACACTAGGAAGGAAAACCAGAAGAGAAACTCTACTCAAGTTCTATAACGTTTTAGCTTTACCTGTATTGATGTATGGCTCGGAATGCTAGACCCTTAATAATAAAAGCATGATAAGAAGAGTGGAAGCAGCAGAAATGAGATTTCTTCGATATATAGCAGGATATAGTCTTTTAGACAAGAAAAGGAGTGAAGATATCCGCAAAGAACTACAAATAGTCAGCATAGTAACAAAAATAGAAGAATATAGAAATAAATGGTTTGAACACGTCAGCAGAATGAATGATGAAAGGCTGCCCCGTATGATCCTAAATTAGAAGCCTCAAGGTCACAGAAGTCGAGGACGACCATCCAAAAGATGGAGTGATCAACTATACTTTGGAGCCGGAACAGATCAGTAATGATCTAATCCATGAAGGAGATGATGATGATAACATAATGTGGAGCCATGCATGGCAGTGATTTTGGCTGCGTAAGATCTCAGATTAGCGTATTTTAATTTGTTTAGTAATTTGAATATGTTAACATCTTTGGAATCTTTATACTGTTTCTAAAAAGCATGTCGTTTAAGAGATCATAGGACAGAGTAATACACTGTATTTCAAACATAGGCGACAATTACTGGTACTTAAAAACAATAATTACTACACCTTTTCCTTCATAAAAGCAGAAGTTATTTTCAGTTTGTCAAAAACCCGACGAAGCATTTCTCCAAGGCTAAACCACCTAACAGCTACAATATGGCAAAACTGGTATTCTTCCCCTATATCCTGTAGTAGTTTTCGAAATTGTCGCTGTTTTAATGACTTTGATTTTACTGGGTGTTCATTTCAAAGTGTGTCATGACGTCACTGTTGTTGGATCACCGATTTGAAGCGAGTTTCAGCTTATATGTTAGAGAAGTTGCCTATTATTTAAGGCGTTCTTCAATCTGAACTTGAGAACGTCTACGGTATAACTTGAACGTCGTAGCAACAGATGGCTGTCTGTACGGTCTGTGTGCTACCATAACCTCTTTCGAACTGTGTTTTGCGCCGGCAAGTCGTACGCAGGCTATTTGTTGTCATCGGTTGCGTACGGTAACATTCCACAACACAAATCAAATGCTCCGTGTCCATGTTGACCGTCGAAGTTAATGTCAACAAATACGTAAGTAATCGTCTTAACCCTCTCCCCATATCCCGACAGTACGTATTTCCAAACAGTTCACATTCCTGCCACTACCGGCGTTACCGTACGTATCGGTACGTACTCTTCGGAATGAATGCCGTACTTGCTAGGCAACTTCTCTGCCTCTTAGGTTATACAGCTCTGCGGAAGTGTAGGAAGATTTAATTCTCTAGGCTCATCAGCTAGCCACATGACGGCATACAGCGAGCCATGACACATTTTGAACTGAACACCCAGTGTTTGGTTAATGATGTTAACAACCGACTCCGTAACATTTTTCATATTTCTTGATTTGCTCCATAGTGCCTCTTGGTGAATTAGGGAATGGATGAAAGTTATATTATTATCAATATTTATTTATGAAATTACACGGAAATAAATTAAAACTTTTAACATAATTATAACAATAATTGATATATCTTTTACAAGAATAGATATTTTGGTCGAAATTCACGTTTCCGTGGGATTTTGAATGGTCTTGATAATGACATGTTACTATGAAGCCAAGCCATCAGTGATATTAGTTACGTGTGTACACAGCGCGCAAGTCCGTCGTGTTTGGGGGTATATCCTCTACTACTCCCCTTCACTTGCTTGTTTTCCAGAGGCTGGCTCGCCTAAATTGTCGACATATGCATTAGACCATTAGACATTAGAAGAAGTAAAGAAAGCAATCTAAACTATTTAGCTTTAGATGGCAAACAGAGGTAAGAAAAGGCACAAAAGCATACATCCACACTTACACGTACACATACAAAAAGCTCTTCTATTTTATCTTCAAATTTCGATCATCCTTGTGATGGCCAAGGAATTATATGCTACTTTGAATCAAGCAGCAGGTATATGTTATCGTTTACTTCCCCACTGATCCATCCACATTTCATGGCATGCTCCATCATTCTGTAGCTATTCACTGCAGATGTGGGGGACAGCAGGATGATACATCACCATACAATTTCGATGTCTAACGAGGTATCTGTCCAGTATAGACAATCTCCTCACGTAACAAGGAAGGGAGGGGCTCCACGCAAAGGGCGCTGTGGGGTGCCCTGATTATTGTGTGCTGATTATTCAACTAGTTACGCATCGATGCTGACGAGAGCGCAGCGTTCTCTGTATAGAAACTGCAGCTCTGTTACTAACTGTATAACTAAATGCCGCTGTTATTTACATCGCAGTGCTACGATGTAAACTGAGAGTTTTCGTTTTTATTTGGGGGGGGGGGGATAAAATAATTTTATTATTGTGAAACCGTTCAGATATCAGATGGTTTTTCAGTGATATCATACACAGGGTATAAGGGGTATAAATGCCGTCCTTTTCACAGTCGTCGGGGACTGTCTACAGCAGGGATGAGATGATATTAGCTCCCAATCATGGTAGAAGAGCGCATAGCGCATCCGTCGTAACGTAGACGTCAGGGATGTACAGCTGTCAAAAAAAAAAGTGGCCGCTCTCCTGGAACAAAGTTCCCTTCGGGTATCTTCGCTATAATTCGGAGACAGGCGATGTTACATGTTGTTGGACCACGTTGCCTGATATCTACAGTTATAATTGAAGTAATCTCTATGTGATTCGATAGCGTAATGGTAGCGTTCAGGCCTCTTATTCATGAGGTCCTGCGTTCGACTACAACCTCGTGCTTTTCATGTTCTTTTTTGTTATGTTTTTGAGAGAGACAAACTATACATAATGGCTCCTTTCTCTTTTACGATTATTTTAGTAAATAACATCAGGTTCATTAATATATTATACCATGACTTTATCATTATGATATTGTGGCTGCAAATGGAAAGAAAAAAGATTTTATTCTCAATAAAAATATCTTTAGTGGCATAAACAAAACAAATTAACTGGCGTCGGCCTTAAAACATTCAGACAATTAAGCGTTCAAAAAACAAAACAAAAAGCCACAATTCAATATTTAGTCTATCTTCCTCTTATCTCGATCATCTTGCAGTCGAGTGGGCATGGAATCGACTAGTCTTTGCAAATAGCGACTGTTCTTAGACACGATATTCCAGGCATTCTGAACATACCCACATACATAAGTGTTCTGTCCATGGGCAGGTCTTTCAATGCAAACCCAGCAATCTCCAATCTTTCCTAATTTCTGCCTTCCTCTTAGTCTCCGCATATGATCCACATATCCTAATGTCGTCTATTATTCTTTTCAACCAGAGACCCAACCAATTCCTTTTTATCTTTCTAATCAGTTTCAGCATCATTCTTTCTTCACTCACGTTTTCAAACACAATTTTATTTCCTATTCTGTCTGTCCACTTCACACGCACCGTTCTTCACCACATCCACATTTCAAATGCTTCAATTCGTTTCTCTTCATTTCGTCGTAATGTCCATGTTCCTTCCCCATATAATGCCACACTCCACACAAAGCACTTCACTAGTCTCTTCCTTAGTTCTTTTTCCAGAGGTCCGCAGAAGATCCTTCTTCTTCTATTAAAAGCTTCCTTTGTTCATGTTTGCAGCTTTTCTTGGGAAGGATAGGCCTAAATGCGGTAACATCCTTTTGCTTTCCGCACACCACTATCTCTTTCGCATCTTATTAAATTCCAGGGGACCCAAGCATGGAGATGAGGAGAGTGGATTTGACTAATTGGGCCCTCCGGACTTCACCGAAAGTCACGGCAAGGGTTAAATATTAATTCTATCAGGATGT
Source organism: Periplaneta americana (assembly GCF_040183065.1). Lineage (NCBI taxonomy): Eukaryota > Metazoa > Arthropoda > Insecta > Blattodea > Blattidae > Periplaneta > Periplaneta americana. The sequence continues at coordinate 144,734,292 of NC_091118.1, forward strand.
TTGATCCGATCAGAGACCGGGAAATCTCAATTAGCCTTTGCCCCACGCATCCTGGACTAGCTTCTACGAATCATCAGAAAATCTTACAGTATGATTGGGCCAATTTTTCCGAAAATGTTTCCACACTTTTGCCCTCGTAGCTCAGCGGACGAACGTCGAAATTTAGATGTCAACGTCTCAGGTTCAATTCCTCGTTACTCCTTTTCATTTTATTGTGGTTCAAGATAGTATAATGTAACAATACAAAAAGAAAAGCTAATACCAGTATTATGCAACTGGATTTTTCGAAACCTAATATTAAATCTATGTTATTTATATCGCTGAAGAACGATTACAATATAAATAACTAGAATATTATTTATACAGTATCACTAAAGAACGATAACAGAATATAAATTATAAATATCGGTTTGTTTAATTAATATAAGATATTATATAATACTTATTTAATTATCTAAATAAAATAACCTATTTTACAAAGAAAGATGGTTATTTGTGTTATAATAATTACTTACATAAAATACAGATTATTTATATTGCGAAAGAACAATAACAATATAAATAACTTGAATATTATTTTATAATGCTAATGAAGGAAAACAGAATATAAATGATAACTTGAATATTATCTATATCGCTAAAGAACGATAACAATACAAAAAACGTGAATATTATTCATATCGGAATTTCACAGATTTATTACAGCTATATTTAAGAAATTGTAGAGAATAGTAATTAGTAACAGTGTCCTATTTATTCTTCTTGGAGCCAAATTTGTAACTTTTAAAAGTGTGGTTATTACGTTGAAGTGTATGTGTTGTAACGGATGCTTGATTTGTTATGTATGTGAGTCAGTTATGTGATGCTTGACGTCGTCGCAATGTCGTAATTATAGTTTGATTGTGTTTGTATGACTATTGTGTATTAATTTATTATGTATGGTACGGAAGGCTGCGTATTTGTGTTATAGAAGTGTTACGTATGTGTGTTGTTAATGTTTTTGTATGTTTCAAATTGATACATGATATTTATTTTGCAATCGCAATGCCTAATTTACGGTTTGTTTATGTTTTGTTTACATCGCGTAAGCTAATTTAATTTTCTTTTCCATTTCTCTTTATGCCTATCTTTTTTGTGTATGAAACTATAGCCCTAACATACATATGTAAAATAGGGCTAACCACCATTGGAGATACAATAATAATAATTGTTATTCATATCGTTATAAAACGATAACAGAATACAAATGATGACTTGAATTTTATTCATATCTCTAAAGAAAGATACAAAAATATAAATAACGTGATATCCATAAAGAACGATAACTGAATATAAATGATAATTTTAATAGCATTTACATCGCTAAAGAACGATTAAAAAATAAAATGAAAACTTGAAGAAGGCCCGAACCCACAACCTTTGAATCATTAAACAAACACTCTACCGCTGGCCTACGAGGCGCAGACATGGAACACTTTCATAGCTCGGGAACTGCTTGTACAAGCACATGCATCGTGTAACATCGCCGCGACCCGAAGTGGACTTTGAAAATATTCGCTGTTCACGAGTGCGGCCACTTTTTTTTTTGACAGCTGTACATGCACATGCAGTGAATAAAGGCAGCAATTATTACAGTAACTTGCGTTACTATATTTCTGGCTATGTAATAGGACTAATTATTCAGTTACTTAATACACATGTACATATATAAACAAATCGTAAAGGGAAGGGTTTTTTAGGAACAAAAATAGAAATAGGAAAAGTTAATTGTATGTGAACCATTTTCTTGTTAACAGCAATTATTTATTATATAGATAATTCACTTCATTGGTTAGGAGAAACTAATAGGGTCTACCTGCTCGACGTGTGTGATCTCTAAGTACTTTTGAGTATTTGTTGAAAAAATAATAATGACAATATTGATTGAAATAGAGTATATTAATTGTGTGGTTGTAAAATGTAGTCCTTACTATCCAGTCGTGATTATGTAATAAGTTTTCTCAGAGCGATTTGTGAGATGCACGTAATATGAAAAAACAAATTGATTAAATTAAGATAGGCCTATTGAGAGCCATCGTAATTTTTGGGGTCAATCATATAAGGGGATATGTATGACTTTTAAAACTTCCATAATTTTCGGCCAAAATTTGTGAAATTTAAACTATATAAACAGATCTATAATAATATCATCTGTACAAAATTTGGTGCAATTAGGTCTAATAGTTTTGAAATTATATTTTTAAGTATATTTTTATATTGACGTTACTATAAAAGCTCCTTGCATCAAAGTTTTCAAAATGTTTAGTTCACATTTGCTAAAAATCCTGAAAATAATTATTGGAATAAAAGTGAATTAGCTTTTTGAGCTTAGTAATAGTATAAATTAAAGTGCAATCAAAGATAAAATATTATTTCTAAATTAAAGAAACACGTAGTCTAATAAAAGTAAATATCCAGAAACAAGCAACAAATAAAACATCAACAATATATTTAAAATAAAGAAATAAAAGGAATCTAGATACATTCTACTGACCCAAATGTAAATTAATTTACCTTCGATGTCAATTCCGAAAGCAATTTATTCCTCTCTTCTCCTGAATAATGCCTATATATTTTTTTTTCATGTTGCGTCTCATAATGCCGTTTTATGTTGCTTTTTTGCAAATGATATATTTTTTACACAACAAACACTGGACTTCATCACCATGTTCTAAGCATAAATATTGTATCTTCCACTCTTCCTTGAAAGCTTTAAGCGCTTCAGTTCCGTCGTGATGCGCTGTGTTCTAAGATCTGTACATCCTTTAGCAATGTTTACAGGTAAAATAGCTCCGCGCGCGCACAGCGGGCAAAAAAGATTTCTCGCTCTAAAGTAATAGTCGCCATTGCAAGACTGGTCTACACGATAAAAAAATGTCAATACAACATATGGTCAAAACTTGATAGTTTTCCCAGAAAAAATATTTCTTTTCTTATTTTATTTGCGTTATACTGCATATATCGTTAGTAAAATTACGAAAACAATACATCTGTAGTTATATCTATCAAAGAGTTAAAATTAGTTTAAATAAATATTTGTGTTCTATTACGTTTTCGTGAAATTAAGTAAAAATACTTGCTTACATTTCTTAATATTCTGCCGTGAGAGACGTGGCAACGTGTTCAGCAGGCAGTACTCTGCACAGACGTAAGTACGAGTCAGCTGAGTTCAAGCCCCCTGTCCATAGGTCTACTGCAGAGCGAATGACAATTCAGTACAAGACATAAACAACTTGCAATGTAATTTACAGTTTAGGAATATCATATGTTAGTAATTTATGGAGAAAGTCGTCGTAATTCAAGTGAGACAAGAAAGATGTACCGTACCATCAACGTTTTCCTCAAAGAAGGTTACCTAATCGGCTAACTTTTGTGGCAGTTTCTCAACGATTTTTGGAAACTAGGAGTCTCTTACCTCGTTTCGAAAGTCACACAACCAGAAATAAAAAAATGATACTGCTTTACGGAAGCGGAGAGATAAAAATTTTGCATTAGAAAAAACGTTGTGTGATTTTGTGCAGAAAACCATTATTGTTTATTTTTAGACACAAACTAAAAAATGGAGCAATATCGTTATATAAAATGTAAATTTACCATAATGTTCTATTAATGAGATTGAAAGTTTGCTCCCGCTACAGTTGCTATTACGTAGATACTTATATCATGACCGCTCTGTTCACAATACAAGTTTCCCGTCCTTGATCTAATGCAAAGAAAAAGGACATGTTTATCCCAACGTAAGCGTTGGTCGATTATTATAGTTAACTTGAGGAGATTCATTTAGAATAGGGCAGTTACAGTTATTATAAGAACACTTGGATGTATGAATTCTTAAATATAAGACTGGACCAGAAGATTTCAGACCAAGAAATGTTAACGAAAATTGTACCACCGCAGTTTTAATACGATTTAAGAAAAGTAGATTAAAATCAAACCATTTTTAATCAATTTGATACCATTATTTGCATTAAGATAGGTACCATCTCAAGTTTTACCTGGAAAAATAACAACAGTGTCTTCCGAAAACGAAAATATCTCACCATTGAATTTTTCTAAATTAATTGCCAGTAAATGTAAATCTATAACGAGCAACGCAGAAAGGATAGGGTAGAAGTTGGAAGTTTCAGTAAATTTTGGTAACTACAGCTCTCACTTAAATTTCTAGAGAGCTGATCAAAGAACTTTCTCGTTTAGAGGGTAAAGTTATAATTGGAACATAAAAATCCAGGCTTACAATGAGAAGGAACTTAAGTAGTAAGTCGCACGGATCAGGCAGAATCATGCCCCAGAACACATTCAAGATTGATTACATTTATTTCTTAAGGAGAGAAGCTCGTTCTCACCCCCATAAAATTGCGATCGATCGGGTAGGCAGCTTGTAGAGGTTCCGTTCACTCGGTCGCCTGATTACTGCTATTTCTACCTTGATTTCCCAAGTGTAAAACAGTTTCTACGGGGGAAAGTTCACGATAACTCTTCCAGTCTTAATACCTCGTAGTAAGTATTAATTATCAATATGTTATCATTTATAGAGATGTAGTTGCTAGAGTCTCTTTCTAATCTTATATCTCTATTGAAAATTATAGGAATCGACAAAAGAATAGAAAGTTTACATCTTCGAGGGTAAAAAAAATATATATATATTTTTCACTTTTCTTACACTAATTTAACATGAGCCTTTAGCTTCATATCGGTGAAAGAAATTTTAAGATCTCTATAAAACTGACCAAGTTGCGCATTAAAATGTCCTGCCATGTAAACTTAATACCAGTCAAGAATCGAAGTTTATCTTCGGAAAACGTATTATGTGTCTTTCTCGTGTTCAATTTTTAAATTTTATATTACCTCATTAACACGTATCAGCTTGTTATCGGCCATCTTCAGAACTGGTTGTTGCTGGTCTTAGCGCCTTTTGTTTGTGTTTCCTGTGGGGGCATCAATGCCAGCAATAAAAAAGTTCTGAAGATGGCCGATAACAGGCTGAAACATATTAACGAGGTAATGTAAAATTCAACAAGAGAAAGACACATAATACGTTTTCCGAAGTGATATAGTGTTAAAAGTTGGGTCAAGATGTATAAGTACGAAGTTTATCTCTGGTTTTCTAAAATATACGCCCTTCGAGGGTAAAACAATCGATTTTTCATTTTTGTTATAGTAATTTTATATGAACTTTTAACTTTATTTATATATGTAAAAGGAATTTTGAGGTATCTATAAAACTAACCAAGGTATGATCTAAAATGCCATGTCATGCAAACACAATACAAACCAGCAATATGCAAATTTATCGCTCATTTTCTCAAAATTGTTTAAATCACATCTCCCACATTCTTTTTTAGATAATTGCATGAAGTAATGCATGTCTCTTTTTCTTAGTAAGATCAACAAACTGTAGTTCAATCTTTATTCTATATATAGACTAGATATATACTGTATATATAACAGAAATTTAAAAACAAAAATAATTCAATGAAAAAGTTCTTTAAATTGTTAATATATGAAGAATTTTTTTTCCTCTTGTAGTACAGATATCTTAACCATTGAACTAGGCTTGTTAATATGAATGCAATCTTTAAGATAAAGAATAATTACTAAATATATTAAATGTCTAATTGGGAATAATCATTTAAGAGGAGCTTGGTGCAAATCGCAAAATGAAAATTTTGAAATTCATAATTATTACAAAATATGCAGGCAAGTATTTTCTGTTTAAGATTTAAAGACAATATTCAGACATTTAGCACATATAAAGGTTCATGAAAATAGGTATTAAGGATATGGATGAATGAAATTAATAAAACACACACATTTTTAAAGGTAGAAGGTGTATGCATCTCTTTAATGAATATTTATGGACTTTGTTAGCCCAAATGAACGTCGGCCGAGGCTTACTATGTGCAGCAGTAGTATCGGCCGGAGTTCGCTTTAAGGCTATTCGCAACAATTAGCCCACATATTATATACTCCTCATTGGTAGGTGTGCTTGGATTACTTGTCATTGTTGCTCCTAATAAATTAAAAAAAAAGCTAATGGTGGAAGATGGAACCTCCAAAAGTGAACAGCGTGCTGTAAAGTTTTTCTTTTTGACTGCAGAAGGGAGTATATCTTCTGAAAGCTATCGCCGAATGGCTGCAGTATATGAAGAGACCTGCTTAGGGAAATCAGCTGTAAGATTTGGTGTGGGCGGTTTCGTTCTTTCGAACATCTCTACAGGACAATCCACGACCAGGCCAAGCGCTCAAGCCTGTCACGCCAAATTGAATTCAACATGTTGATGCTCTTGTCCGAGAGAATTTGAGAATAACAATAAGCGAACATGGTTTATTACTGAATATCTTGCATATTAGTATCAGTATTTATTGCTATATACAATACAATATGAATAGCGCACATCTGTCTGAGCAAGCTCGTGTTCGGGAATTGTTCCCATAAGTAACTATTTTGTACTTAATGGAACATAACGAATATTAAACAACATTACAGAATCCAATACAATATTACAGAATGGGGATAATTATGAAAATAAAAGTAGAGAATAAAGTCAAGAACGGAATATAAAGCTCGAATGAATAAATATAGTAAAATTAAGAGAAAGAAAAAAGAAAAGAGGGACTTGAATACTAAACAATTTTCTTAAGTTTTTTCTTAAATTTATTAAAATTACCTACGTCTAACAGAAAAGTATCCATAAAATTCTCTATAAACCTCTGCAGTATCGCAAAGTTTGCACGACATGAGTTTCATACACTTTAAATGTTAAGCACAAAGCCGAACGTGTGTGAATCTGCCAACCGAACCTTATGAGGAGGAAAGTGATCAGTTCTTGTACCGTATTGTGACAGGTGACAAGTGCTAGTGCCATCACTTTGAACCACAATCCTTTCGGTCAATCATGTAATGGAAAGACAATGGACCTCGTCGTACTAAAAAGACTCAAGTTGCAAGGAAATGCATAGTCCTATTATCATTTTTAGGTTATCGAGGTCACTTTGACAAGACGAATTCATAATGCCAGATCAACAAGGGAAAGTTGCAAAGATTTCGTTGGGAAACAGTACCACACTCCAGTTACAGCCCAAACTTCTCTGCATGCGATTTCCATATAAAGCCGGTATCCATCATCTTGAGGGAGAAATGTGTTAACAACCGTGCTGATTATTAAGCAGTAATCTTTTTTCTTTTTACGTTCTCTATGAGGACGGGAGGGAAACATCCCTGTGCACCGCGACCTGAGGTCTATTGTGCGCCACTGGGATGAGTTTCGAGCCCACCGACCGCACCCACGCCGAACCGACCTAACACCCAACACCCTAACGACCAGTCCCACCATCCTTCTAAGTCCGTGTACCATTCCCCCCTCAAACGGTCTGGACTGTACGCCATCCCTCCCGTTTGGTCAACGGTCTGAGGTGTAGGCCACTCCTCCCGTCGAGAGGGGAGTGGGTTCCACTGCATGACGGGTCACCAACTGCCAACTTGCCGTATATCCATGAAGGCCGGCCGAGAGCGCTAGGAGCTTCGGAGGGTCGCCGCAGGCGCGATCTGAAAACCTAGAATTCAACCGGAATGATAAGGAAGGATGTTGGGGCGGGAGGAAGGAAGTGGCGAGAATGAGTGGGGTTCCATACGCCTGATAAAGTTACCTGATATTCATCCATAGGAGTGAGGGAAAAACCCCCCGAAAAAACTTCATCCAGGCAACTTTTCCCAAGCGGGTTCGGGACCGAACAGCGGTGAACAAGCAGTAATCTTAATTTCTTTCTTTCTGTTAGCGATGACAGAGTTCCGTTTACATAATCTAATAATTATGTCTACTTCATAAGTTATTTCCAAAACAAAGTATTTATAATTGGTTATTTGGCATTGGTGGAATTGGTGATAGTGAGATGGGATACTGAAGAGATGAGACATGTAATTCACTATAAGGTTGTGGTTACCTATAATTAGCCTTACAGTTGGGAAAAGTATCATGAAAATCAGCCCAACCGCGATTCTAATCCAGTATCATGGAAGAAAATGATATTTTCTTTCAACCATTTATTATTATAATAAACTGCTCTCTTAAACTAACTGAACATATTGGTAATTCAATCAATGGCTTTCCCAAAACACGCTATGAAATGTTTCATACAAAATAATTTTTATCTCGGAAAAGAAGTAAAAACGAGAAACGTTATATTAAACTTTTTTGTTTGAAAAATCTCAATGAATAATCCCTTGAAATTAATGACATTACTCACAGTTCATCCTGAATATCGGAAATAATATAAGCATTGGACACACTAGACATTTATATACATTACTGCGAAAGCACAGAGATTTTTTACACCATATTAAAATCACACCTGCACGTACAACGAGGAGACATTGAGCCCATTCGAAAACTTGGCCTCAAGATTTGTTGCCAACAATCTTAAGTAATTTTTCGTGGTGTGATGGAGTTTGTAGCCGCATTTTTCCTCTGTGGCGTGTAGAGATTGTGAGGCTTGATAAGCCATTGTATGGATAGAAAATTGGAGTTCTGGGAGAAGAGATTATGGACTGTATCCACTTCCCAGTGCAACCGTGAGAAGAATTTATAAGAAGCTGTGTTGGCCGGAATGAAAGAAACTAAGCTACCGAACAGATTATCTGTTATCAACCATATAGAAATATATATATATCGGTGAAAAATAAAATACAAGAAATACAAGCATAAAATATAATATATGATATAAGAGAAAAGAAGGAAGAAAACCAAGGGAAATAAATATTTCATTAGTTATTACTTTAATTCCCTTTTTTTTTTTTTCAGATGAATGATTAAAAGTGAGAAAGTCGTAAGAAATTTACACACTAAAATAAAGAATATTGTCCTAATATGGAACTGACCACTCGCTGGCCGCTAATAGTAATACAGATACCATCACAGCGAGATCAATAAAATAAGTAGCCTAAACGGGACATTCTTTAGTATCGTTTACGATGATAAATAGTAGTAGTTAAAATTGAGTTGTTCATATAGTATACGGCATTGAAGCTGTTTTCAACACAGCATGTAAGTCTCCGTCAATAACACATCTAATAACGGCCTCATAATAAAATAACATTATATTGTATTTTTATAATTAAGCATTTAACGAAATTAACTCATAACAGGCTTTCAAAACAATAAATCTCGTTTGACTTACAGTTCATAAGGCTGCACTGAAACACACAACATGTAACGTACTTCCCGAGGAAGAGTCTGTATTATTTAAGATTACGAAACCAGCTGTCCTTACAACAGACTTGCATTTATTTGTGATGTTTTACTGTCTTATACAGTTTAAACTTATATCATATGTTAAATGAACAATCTTAAATCACTTGTTTTAACTTCAATGCCATATACTATATGACCAACTCAATTTTAACTTATTTATTTTAATCATCATATGGCAATTGTTTATAACTGTGGTATTTTATTCATAACAATTGTGAAGTGTTCATAACTTGTTATTAATAGTTCTTACGATCTGATGATTACATATCATGCGGAAAAGTTAATCTGTTATTGCTTTCTATGTGTTATGATGTATGTGAATAAATAAATCACATGTAATTTACGAGGGCTATTCATAAAATAACTCCCGTTTTTTTTACAAACCTGTGAATGACGTTACAGAATTGGGTTACAATACGTTTGAAAGTATACACTCTAGTTTATTTTTCCACACAGTTTCCAGTCACATTGAGACACTTGTCATAGCGTTTGACGAGCTTTGAAATTCCGCAATCGTAGAATTCGGCCGCTTGCGACTGCAGCCAACCTACGACGCTGGTTTTCAACTCTTCGTCATCGTCAAAGCGCTTCGAGCCAAGCCACGTCTTCATGTGCATGAAGAGATGGTAATCGCTAGGCGCCAAATCTGGGCTATAGGGAGGGTGATCTAATACTTTCCAGTTGAACTCTTGCAGTTTGGTCGCAGTACGACGCGCTGTATGCGGCCGGGCGTTGTCATGCAGGAAAACCACCCCAGAGCTCAACATGCCAAGACGCTTGTTTTGAATGGCCCTTTCAAGTTTGTTAGTGTGTTACAGTAACGCTCAGCGTTTCTCTTCAAGAACTCCACTAGTAAAATTCCTTTTCTGTCCCAGAAGACAGTAGCCATGAGTTTCCTCGTGGAAAGTATTTGACGACACTTTGTGGGTTTTTTTGGGGAGTGAGTATGGCCTACTGCATTGATTGAAGCTTTGTTTCTGCATTTACATACCGGACCCAAGTCTCATCTCTTGTCACAATCTGATCGAGAAAGGCATTACCTTCTCTTTCGTAACGCTCAATAAAGGACAGTGCTGCTCCCACCCTCTGAGCCTTTTATTCCTCAGAAAGGAGTTTAGGCACTCATCTGGCAGAAAGTTTCCGGTAGCCCAAATCTTCGGTAATCACTTTGTACAGAAGAGTACGACTAACTTGTGGAAAATCCTTACTAAGCTCCGACATGGTGAACCTGCGGTTTGCTCTAAATCTTTCGTCAACCAAACGAATCAGATCTGCATTCATAATACTCGGTCGACCACTTCTCTCTTCATCATGGACATTGGTTCTCCCATTTTTGAACATACGGCACCATTGTTTTACACCATCTTCACTCATTACGTCTGGCCCATAAATTTCAGAAAATTGGCGATGGATTTCACTATCTTTACAGTTTTTGGCCACAATAAATCTTATTACAGAACGACACCTGGCGGGACTTGAGATGCAAGACACATTTTGACAGCACGTGGCTCAGAGAGGAACAAAGACACGACCTTGAATCTACCGCTACTCGACGCGTACTGCTTCAAGGTACACTCCAGCGCAAGAGTGGCGCCACTGTCTCTGTTGTTACGCACGCTATATGAAAACGGAAGTTACTTTATGAATAGCCCTCGTAGATAAGCTAAACAAGACGGCGTATATAATCTTAACATTTTTAACCTTTAATAATTCAGCTTATCGGAAATCCTACAAACATGATTATAAAATTACTATTTAATACGAGAAAAATTCGTACCGGCACCGGGAATCGAATCCAGGACCTCTCAGCTCTGCGCTCTGAGCGCTCTTTCCAAGTGAGCTATGCCGAGACACCTTCCACGGCGCCGGCCGAACCCCTCTCGTAATGCTTTTTACGGCCTTACTCCCTGCATTTGAGACCATACAAGTCATGGATCGTGTTCCGGCATAGCTCAGTTCCAAAGAGCGCTCAGCGCGCAGAGCAGAGAGGTCCTGGGTTCGATTCCCGGTGCCGGCACGAATTTTTCTCGTATTAAATAGTAATAATACATATTGGCTACTTCATAGTAGCCATGTAGTATTTAATGAGGTGGGCGAGACCTCATACAAATGAATATGTGATGTATGACCGTAACATTTTTTGTAACTTTTATTTTGGAACAGTTTCCTCATCGAAGCAGTTACTGCTGAAGCTGTTTAAAATAGTAACAGTTTAGCCAAATTCTAGTGTGTCAATAGAAATGCTGCCACTTTATCCACAGTATTGGAGTAAAAATAAAACATAAAAGCAATGATCTATTACGAGCCTATTGAGTTACTTTAAATGTGGTGTTTATCTTACAGTTCTGTATGCAACACGTTGACAGCGCTGAGTAGAGGGATCGTGTAGTTTACCGGCATGACAAGCCCGAAAAGTCCACTCTAAATGGGTTTTATATTGAGGAATAAATTAGCGTTATCAGAGCTCCAGTATGTATTCTGTTTCACGCCAGCCAGTCTCCGTGAAATTACAACAGCAGCTCCGAAACTTACTGACTGATACACTTCAAGGTAATTCGAATTCAGTTTGCCCATCCATCATTTCCATATGACTTGGGAAAGTCAACTCTTGATGCGTGGAATCTAGTGTGTCAACTGCGCGCACCGCAGCGTTCCCTCATCAGCGGAAAAGCCTAATTTACCAAGGACACAAGACGCCACACAGTTTTATCTGGTAGAAGATGAAAGGAAGCTAGTTGCGGTGTAGGGAAAAGGTAGGGTCTCACTTGCATCATATTACGTCGCGTCACATAACGCCAGGCCACGATGCAAAGCGAAAGGATTATATTTTCGCTAGTCACAAAACAAATAACACACAAGTTACACATGGTAGTTTTCTAATTTGTTCATAACATCTTTAGAGGATGTAGTAACAGCTGAATATTGTGCAGTAGTCACAGTTCACGCTATGGCGATACGGATTTGTCAGTTATTAATAGGGTACGGATTTTTAGGTCATTAAATAGTAATATGCGTTACAAGAGCGGTATGTTGAAGTTTTCATGTTCGAGGAAAAGTTTGAAAAAGCGAAACGTAGTTGAGCTTTTCTAGTTTCCGAGAATTGAAAGAAAACATACCGCTCGTGTATCGAACATTATTTTGTGCGAAGATCGTTTATTACATACCTGAAAGAGGAATTTATAATTAGTTGCAATGAAATCTCCATCTTGGTTTCTGTTCCATGACGGCAAATTTGCAAAACAGAAATATCTATCTTCAACATTGTTGCTTTAAAATGTTTTCTGTGTTTACTATACTCCAGCAGGCCGTGATATACGTCTGTCTTCCCCCCCCCCCCCCCAGTCTATGATGAGTCTCGAATCTTGTTGATTTTTGCACGGCTTCCTTAATGTTACTTGCATCACGAATGCAGTAACTTTAGTGGAGTTGTAGAGTTTACTTAATTTTTGCAAATATTTAAAAGCAATAAATAACAGTGCAATTTAGGTGAAATTGCAGTGGTAAGTTTCCAATTTATAATTATTACTATATTGAACGTCTCTAAAAATAATATGTTAAAAGCCTAAAGCCGTAAAATCAATATGTCACTTAAGCGGTAAGAAGAGGGAAATTGTTATATGTGTTAGGTTGGGAATACTGAATGTGGAATTTTAGACTTTATGCGGATTGATTTTGTGCGAAAACCAAGCAAATACGCACGATCTCGCACAAATGTAATTTTAGTTGCCTGAAATAGACTTAAAAGTGTAGAAAATAGTCTCTAAAGGATTGAAAATAGGCTCTAACAAAAATAATGTTTTCTTTAAAAACATGTTCCAAATCATCAGGAATTCACGTCTAGAATTTAATAATTTTAAATGCTTATACACCGTTACCACAACTGCTACTAAAAGTACAAGAACAACAAATATCTAACTAGTTGTACATAAACTAAACAATTAAATGTGAAAAATAAGTTTTAGATATAAATTCAGTACACAAACAAGTCAAATATAATCAATTTTTACCAAGCCTTGTCCGTTAATATCCATAATTAGCTTCACAATAAATTACTAATACTTTTTCTAAATTTTCAACTAAAAAGCAATGTCGTCTGTCACTCAACACAAATTTGTATGCTGAAAATGAACGCTCCACATCCACTGATCCACATCAATTTTGACACTAGATGGACAGGAATGTTACATTGTAAATCCGTGTTCTTCCCTGCTAGGATATCTGAAGAAGTACGCAGGTCCTTCAGTCCTACATTTCTGTGCAGAACTTGCTCGAATTTATCCTGTACTTTATTTCCAACAGAACCAGGAACACATTTGGAATTTAAAATACAAATTTTCAAATAAGAATGGGTGTTTTGACCTATTAGAAATAAAACACACTTAATAGGTGAAAATAGGTTTTGTCGTCAAAATCGGCATTTTAGGTTCTATTGAAATACAAATTTTAGGCACAGTTTTATATGAAACGTGTACTTCTAACTTTTTATGAACTTTTAAGGATTAAAATAGGTTTTTACCTAAAATCCGAAGTATATTAATATTGTATGTCATTCAAGGAGGTGAAATAGGGAGAGGAGTACGTCAAGGATGCCCTGTATCACCTACCCTGTTCAACATCCACTTGGAGGATTTAGAGAAAGAACTGTTTCCAGAAAATTCGAGGGATAGGATTTCACTCGCATCACATCATGTCAAGGAGAAAGAAGAATAAAGTGCATAAGTTTGCTGACAATATGGCGTTGTTAGCAGAAGAGGAGACGATACTAAGAGACATGCTAGTGGAGCTCAATGCCAGCTGTGAACAGTATGGGATGAAGAGAAACATAAACAAGACGAAGACCGTGGTTGTCCGAAGAAAAATAAAAAAGATAAACGTGCGAATGCTAAATGAGACAGTAGAGCTGCTGCTAAGAAATAAAAAGCAGGATACCTATGGCAAAGGAAGCTTTTAATAGAAAAATGGACCATCTTCTGCGACCTCTGGAAAAGGAACTAAGGAAGAGACTAGTGAAGTGCTTTGTCTGGAGTGTGGCATTGTATGGAGCAGAAACGACTAGAAGCATTTGAAATGTGGACATGGAGAAGAATGGCGAGTGTGAAATGGACAGACAGAAGCTGTGTTGGAAAAATTAGGTCAAGAAAGAGTGATGCCGAAACTATCAGGAAGAAAGGAATGGTTAGGTCATTGTCTAAGAAGAAACTGCCTACCTAAGGATGTACTGAAAGGAATGGTAAACGGGAGAAAAGTGCGTGGTAGAAGAAGATATTAGATGATACACGACATTAAGATACATGGATCATATGCGGAGACTAAGAGGAAGGAAGGAAATAGAAAGATTGGAGAATGCTAAGTTTGCAGTGAAAGACCTGCCCTCTGTCAGAAAATTATGAATGAATGAATCAAGACTTAACTTATGCAAAAAATATGGATGCAATAATTTTTCTTTATTACGGGGTGGCCACGTGGTAGGTGTTGATTTAGGAAAACTGGCTAATGCCATAACTCACGGACGAGGAGGAACAGGGGTTCATTTTCCATCAATACGAAACCCTTCCACATTGGCATACAAGGATCCGGAGTACCTAAATCAACACCCAGTAGGTCGATGGATTGGTCGTGCAACGGACATAGACAGCACCTTCTTCATATGGCTACCTCGTTCACCGGATTTCAGTGTGATTTCTTTCTTTGGGGTTTTGTCACGGACAATGTTTACATACCTCCATATCCATGCTTCAGTGGGTTTGGCAAGAATGGGACATCTGCCGCACTACACGTGGGGCTCACATCAAGTAGGCCTACATCTAAGACCAGTATAAAACTTCAAACTTCCCTCTTTCAAACTATAGTAATATGATGTATTTACATTCAATAATGGTGAAAATATACCCTTCTGAAATCGTCCAAATTTGTAATCACGGAGTATTATTTCCAGTCTGTAAATAGTAAATATTTTAGGCCCGTATATAAAACGTAATAAATAATGGAGTATTAAAAATAGTGTCAAACGTGTTCGCCGTCTAACAATATGAAAGATGAAACACATTTTAAAATAGAAATAATGAGTTTCCTTGAGAAAATTGCAGGAATGCGACGATTCAAAATGAATTGTAAAGATCTGTGAAGCTGGAATGAGAAAGTGTTTCTAAACCTGCGAGTGCAGAAGAAGAAGAGGAAGAAGAATAAGAAGAATAAACAAGGGATGAAAGCTTAATTAAGAAACTTAACACATTATTATGAAAGACTGTTCTAAGCCTGATAAACTATCAAAATATTCCTGATATTTATAGCGAAGTTTCTCGTAATTACTTTTAGCCAGGAAGGATAACAGATAATTTTCGTGTAAAATGTACAGAGACGTAAAACTTAAGACAAACATTTCCGCTTTATAACCGCATTACAACTGCATGCGGTGAGCAGAGTGTAGACCGTGGTGCAATGAGAATTTGAGGCACGGTTTGTTTGTAGCTCGGCAAATACGCTGAACTGGAGTTGCGAGTGTTAATTAAATTACATCTCAAGTCTCAAATGGCCAGGAGCCCTCACTTGAAGCAAATCAAACCACAGCGTCGCTTCGTGCACTTTAAAGACAACATGATCATCATCACTTCTCCGTGCGTTGAATTTCATTCTCAGAATAATCCATTAACTGTCACCGTAATTAGAGTTCCTCTCCAGAAGAAAGACAAATATTTTCAGTGTGCTGTTTTTATCATGTCTGTTAGGATGAAAACAGCGACTGGGGTGTGCAACATTTAACATTGTCTGAAGCCACTACTGTGGATTCGAATTCCCTCCACACAGTGGATAGTTTCCGTGATCTCCTGTAGACCTAATGATACGTCCAGTTCACGTGACTGGAGTTCCATTTGCTGTTCGTCAGTTCCATAGTTATTCGTCAATTCCATCATTTCGGCAATTTCCTAATCGAAATCTTGGTGTCCGCATGTCACCTTCGGTACTCTAGGGCGAACTTATTCAGGTTTCACTCGCACAGGCAAGAGTATCCCTTCTCTTGGGAACAGTGCTGCGCCGGCTCCGTTTGCTACCCAGGCTTTCAATATCTTCGGCGACCCTGCCTTTTTATGTTTTTGTCGTGCTTCGTTCTCACTTCCTAATGTGGTATCTATTAAATTACGTCTATTTTCGGTTTCCCCTTAAAAATTCTCTAATGTTCCTTTATATGAAACGGTAAAATCGGAGTCAGACAAGTGGCCAACAGGCTTGGAGCTCACACAGATGCATCCTCTCAGCGCCAATTTCCCTTGCAAGGACGCGCTTTTGCGTACCTTTTGAATGTTTCTTCTCCCATTTCGTTCGTTCGTTCATTCATTCATTCCTTGTGATCGTCAGCTCCGCCTTATGGTCAACAAGCACATTTTCTGACCATCAGTCTCTCCGTGTAATCATCAGTTCTACGTGTGAACACCAATTAACACGTCAGTTCCACCGTATGACCTTCAGAACTACCTTATGTTTGTGAGATCTATCTTCTTAATTGAGGTGTGTAGTTGCAAAATCAGACACTTCACTTTTTTTCGAAAACGAGTTAATGTTATACTTCATATCTTTATATGATTCTACAACTGCTATAGCACTGTTGTACACATCGTATGGATTTGTATCATGAAAGAATAGTATTGGTTGCAAATCCTTGGTTCCTTGCAAACATTTTTCCTTCATACTGAAAAATTGTTTTAGTGATGTATCTGATTTTGCAACCAAACGCCTCAATTATAAGTTTCATCAAGGCATCTTCAGTTCACTCGTGTGATGGTTACTTATATTAGGCATATATAAACGACAATTTCAACCTATGTTCGTCAGTTATATCGTCTATTTGTTAATTTCACCTTGTGATCATATTTGCCTATGTTTCCAAGTTCCGCAGTGAGACCACAACCAGCGGTTGTCGGTACGGTAATCCACAGTGTCACCCCACAAATTCACACCAGAGCACAGAATTTTATGTGTGAACTTAGAGATAAAATAAGAAGAGAAATTGCAAGTATTACTACAATGACTTGTGCGTGTGTAAACAATTTTATCAAAAGAAGTCGGGAATATGTGAATGCAGATAAACACCGCTTTGAACAACTCCTTTGACACAGGTTAGTACTCATTGTTGTTGTTTAGTCAACTGTCTGAAGACAGATCTGAACCTCACAAGTCACACCCTAGATCATATATACATATATGATCTAACCCTAGATCATATACACATATATGATCTAGGGTGATACTAAGAAAGCACAACTTATGAGGCAACTAGGTCAGGATATAATGAGGTAGGGTGCCCAGTTCCTTTCCCCCCTCCATTGCATACATCGCCGAGTAGCTACATATTAGACTAATCAGATTTCAGATGTATACAAACGAATTATTCTTGCTCTGACACAAGTGAGATGTACTGCCTGATAATAGATGTACAGTGCATATCAATCAGAACCACAGTCAGAGGCAAGTACTCATTATGGAATTAAAATATACACATGTAATGGTGTGTATGCTATTGTTAATCAATAGTTACACGAATAAAAGACGTGGAAGGTAATGGATCGATAATAACGCAGTCTACGCAGCATGTCTAATGAGCGTGTACTCGGCCATAAGCCGAAGTAAACGCTTCGTATTATGCATTGGACATTCGTTCAGAGAAAAAAACTAAACGGTAATATAATTTGCAACATGTCAACAGAATGAATTATTTCCAAAATCGTAAAACGTATAATGCAGGCCTGGGCACTACTAACTCAATTAAGTCACTGCAAATTTCCCCTTAACTTCCCACTCCATCTTCCCCGGCTGAGACGAGTAGATAGGAAGGTAAGCATTTCTTAGTGACGGATTGAATTAGGCAGGCATCATAGCTTTTACGAATATTCTATGCTCGCTGGTTGCCTGAAATCCATCACTGATGCACAGTGCTTATTGTGCGTTTGTTTATAAGGCGTGTAGGCGAAAAGGAGATGGGCGGGGGTTTCTGAATTCCGTTTCACTTCCCCGTTGTGCCCAAGGCTGGTAAAATGAGAAACTAAAGCCTATGTAGATTTATCACCTTAGTCACTATATTTTTTAATTTTATAGATTTTATGTTTTCTTTCATACTATCACACATCAACACGTGTTGTCGACTGCTATGGAGCAATGGTTAACATGTCTGAGTGTAAAACGAGCGGAACCTGGTTAAATCCTTGTTGGGATAAGTCTAGTTTATTGTTTTTCCTAGGCTTTTCCCTCAACCAATTACAATGAAATTGCTGAGTAATTATCTTATTGGACTTCAGATCTCATTTCGCGATTATTTATTCATATGTCATTGTGTTCACGGTGCAGAGTGCTGTATTCGTGGAACAGCGCGACAGTTCGGCGACAAATATTCACAACCTCCCCTAACGTCGGCTAGCGACGCACAGAGGAAACTAGCTTAGGCTCGAATTGGTATGCAGCGACTTTAGTATAGTCAGCCGGTGAGATTGCATCCAGTTCGAGAGTTAGCGTAATACATCTTCTAGCTCACAGTGCAGTGTGCACTGAAATTCAGTTCAATTCAGCACAGTTAAACTCCATAAAATTATTTCAGATAACGATATGAGAAATTTTATTTGACATTTTATATATCTACACATTGCATCATTATTAAAATCGTACTCATGTTGGGAGAATCATTATTCATTTGTGACTACAAGTCGCATGTCAATCTGTTTCGATAATTGACTCTGTGTTCACTACGCATGTATATATTACGCAACCTCTAGATTTTTAAATCATTGCGGATAAATTTAAATCGCTGCTGACAGACGAGAGACAGCTTGTCATGTGACAGTCATATTTCAGTCTGAATTCATGTGCGACATCGAAAAATACAAGGATTTTTAGATGCATCCACAATTCAAATCCGTATCCTTTACGTGTGCGTACTGTATACCATTAATGTCAATTCCTTATTTAGAGTTGGCATTCGAGTCCAGAGGTTCTCCTGACCGATTAAGTAGTCATATGGGGTTAATGAAGAAATGATAGAACAACGGTAAATAAAGCGGAGAAGGCTTGCTCAAGCAGAGTTCTTTCCGCTACAATATTATCCTTTCGACCACAAAGATATGAATCAAAATATTCACTGTAGAAACTAAATAATTACTTACATAATACTGTATATATGTAGGCTACAGAGTGAATCGTAAGTATTGTCGTTAATTTCAGACGGTTATTCTTTGAGATATACTTACTTTCTGGCTTTTAAGGAACCCGGAGGGTCATTGCCGCCCTCACATAAGCCCACCATGGGTCCCTATTATGAGCAAGATTAATCCAGTCTCTATCATCATATCCCACCTCCCTCAAATCCATTTTAATATTATCCTTCCATCTATGTCTCGGTCTCCCTAAAGGTCTTTTTCCCTCCGGCCTCCCAACTAACACTCTATATGCATTTCTGGATTCGCCCATACGTGCTACATGCTCTGCCCATCTCAAACGTCTGGATTTAATGTTCCTAATTATGTCAGGTGAAAAATACAATGCTTGCAGTTCTGTGTTGTGTAACTTTCTCCATTCTCCTGTAACTTCATCCCTCTTAGCCCCAAATATTTTCCTAAGCATCTTATTCTCGAACAACCCTAACCTATGTTCCTCTTTCAAAGTGAGAGTCCAAGTTTCACAACCATAAAGAACAACCGGCAATATAACTGTTTTATAAATCCTATTTGACAGCAGATTGGATGATAAAAGCTTCTCAACCGAATAACAACATGCATTTCCCATATTTATTCTGTGTTTAATTTCTACCCGAGTATCATTTATATTTGTTACTGTTGCTCCCATGTATTTGAATTTTTCCACCTCTTCAAAAGATAAATTTACAATTTTTATATTTCCATTTCGTAAAATATTCTCGTCACGAGACATAATCATATACTTTGTCTTTTCGGAAATTAGCCTACTTCCAAACCTATCTCTTTACTTGATTCTTTGAGATATTTGGAACAAAAAGTTAAATAAAATGTTGCTCATTTTTTGTTTCTTTTCCAAATAAAAATTTCTTTATATGAAACATTTCACAGGGTGTTCTGTGAAAGCTATTGATTTAATTCCAAATATTCACAATCAGTCAATTTAAGAGAAGAGTGTATTATGATAATAAATTATTGAAAAATTTTTTTTGTTTTGTCCTTTAAATGTGCAGAACTTTGATGTGAACAAAGGTAACTTTTCTTTCTGCACAGAAATTTAGAAATGTTACATTTGTTCGGCTCAAAATTCTGCAAATTAAACCACAAAACACAAATTCATTGAATCATTTATTATCACAATACACTGTTCTTTTAAATTGACTGAACATATTGAACATTAAATCAATGGCTTTCACAAAACATGCTATGAAATATTTCATATAAAACAAATTTTATCTCGCAAAGGAATCAAAAGCGATCAAAATTGTATTCAACTTTTTGTTGAAATATATCAAGGAATAACCCCTTGAAATTAATGGGAAAAAGGTCATGTAGACTATGTGTAGATTTTACACGTAGAAAACACGCGTAGATGTAAAATTGAAGTCTACGGCACATCATTGAAATAAGTAACGGTGAAATGATTCTTCCCACTCACCGAGGCGGTGTTTCAAAACCTAATTTACTTTCCTTAATTTCTGGCAAATGTGTTACTATAGTAATAGCAAAATGTTATTGTTATCAATGAGATACTTGCTAATGCAAATTGTTTAGCTTGTGTACATTTCTTAACCGAAAACTATCATTTTTAAAAGCTTTGTAAGAACGACTTTGATTTGTTCAGACTGCTGCCATGTGGGAAACAATTTGACAATCAGTGCGAACAGAAAAGCTAATGTTTAAATTCCTTTTCACACAAGTGTTAAAATTACTTTTTGCACGATACCATATGTCAGCGGTGGCGAAAATGTAACCGTGCGCCGAGCCACTGTGTAACCTGCAACGTGCATAGCACTTATGGAGGGAGGCGGACACCCGAAGGGGAAGTGAAGCAACTGTCTGACTTATTAACGGATTTTCATTTTCCTTACTTCAAGCATTTAAATACAATTTGATACAATACAATGCTACAAACTATGTTTAGTAAGTGTAACGAAGAAAGAAATGAACAATATCACAACCTAAAATTAACTGTCTTCTGAATGTCTCTGCGACAAAGTTTCAAAATCAGGAATTATGTCACTTACTGCCAGTCGTAGTTAATCATGAAGGTATTTGTCCGTCAGTCGTGTTCTAAATTTGGTTTTTACTATTTTAATTGTTGAAAATAATTTTTCACAAACGTAAATTGTAGCGAACATGGCTTCAACAGAGCAAGGGAAAGAACGAAATTTCGGATATTTATTTTTTGGCAAAGATTTGAAAGTTCAACATTTGTCAAGTCCTTACATTTAGCTTTCATTTGACATAACATAGTAAATCAGTGAGTTCAAATTGAAGAGCTAACCGCATTATTCGTACATCTGCTGAAAAAGGGTCGACGTACAGAGATGATGATGATGATGATGATGATGATGATGATGATGATAAAAATAGTACTTAACCTTTTAATGTTTCATCAGTAACACATAGTATATTGTCGTTTTATGTTATACAACCGTTTTCCTCATAATACTTCTGAACAAATCATACACCTCCAGTCACAATCTAAACACCAGGTCGCAGGAGAGCCAAATCCTAGCAATTCCTGCACATAGAACATCCCACTATTCATCCTCTTTTACTGTCTCAGTTCCCCGTGAATGGAATTCTCTACCTCAGAAGATTAGGGGCTGCCAGACAATAACCACTTTCAAGAAAAGGCTAAACGATTTCTTACGGGCGCAGTCAAATTAATAATTTCATTTTATTTAGATATGACTATCATTACTATTATTATTATTATTGTTATTATTATTACATAATTATTTTATTGGTGTTGTGAAGACGAAAAGAATTGTCATTGTATTATACTAATTATGTATTATATTGTCTTGTATTTGTAGTATTGTATTGCTTTGAATTGTATTGTATTGTATTAATTATGTTATATTCATAGCATTGTAGTAATTTTTTATCATACTGGTTGAGTGGAAGAGAAGGCCGAATGGCCTTAACTCTGCCAGTTAAAATAAACCATTATTATTATTATTATTATTATTATTATTATTATATTATTATTATTATTATTATTATTATTATTAAACATTAAATATTCTCATCATATTGACAGCAAAAAAATGCTTCCCCCCATCCTACTTGGAACTTTCGTGCATGGCTTCGAGAGAGACATATGCCACTCGCAGGTCAGAGACAAATTTAAATGGAACGGAGTTTGACTCCAGTGAGTGAGAGGGTGGAGTTGGCGGAGGTTAGAAGCAAGCACAGCTATCACTGCGAGCCACAATGTCTCGCGAGTCACGTTCTCGCCACGGCTGCTATATGTGAATTTCTAAGAAGCTTGCCTAACGTTAAAATGTCTGCTTTTAGGAATGGCTGTATAAAAAAGCCATTTTGGAACAGTTGAAGCTCGAAATTGACATTTGAGAGGGTTCATAATTTGGAATAGTTCTGTAGATCGAGGAAAAAGAGGAGGAAAAGACTACTTCAAGACCGTAGGAAAATCGCTGACCTGTAGATGTTGACCAAACCCTCGTTTGTGACCCACGAGCTCGGTAAACAGCCGCTGTCAATTATCCCTAACAAAGAGATCGAGGAGAACGACGAGCTGCCTTCTAGAGCTCTCCACTCGTTCCTTGAGGACATCGCGAGACGTGGGCTGCAACCAGCCTGCTACTTCAACTGTCACACATATTCCTATCCCAGTACGAATTCTGAATCTGAGGCTGTCTTATGTCACGTCCTTATGTCTATTTTGCAGGTTAAAAACCGTAGGCCATTTACAGAATTATTATTTAGTCAGATTTTATAAGTTGCGGAAGAGGAAGACTGAACTTTTTCTCATTTCACATTCTTTATACTGGTTTATTTCCTTACTTCCACATTTCGTATTCAAGTTCTTTATGCTTTTCCTTACTATTTTTCTTAGACATGTTTCCTATTTCCCCTTCCTCCTTAGTAATATTTTTCTTTGTTTCTTTTCCTTTATTATTCTTTCTATCTTTACTTTTTGATCATGGGAATTGAAATAAAATTGATTTCTTTGCTTGTTTGTTATTTCTCTAGGTTCCTTCAACGGAAATACATTGTTATAGGCATCCAACAAGGAAAACTCAGTGCGCAGAAACCAGCGGGCGTGACTGTCTCGCGCAGATGACGTATGCTCCCGTTCTCAGCATGCTCTCACGCCTACTGCAGGGGGGTAAGAGGTGTATAGCATAAGCGCCACGAGGAGTTCAAGCTGAGTTTTGCTTGTAGGATACCTATAGTTACCCTTTTCCATATTCGTAGTGAGGTTTATTGGGAAACTAGAAGACGAATGACTTTGTACGAAAACACTACACATACGATATACTTTGAGTGAATCATAGTGAAAAATGTGTAATGAGTTGGTACACGAACCCAGAACTTCCTTGGGATATGAACCCAAGACTATAATGTAATATGAATTGTGTGTGTCATAAGAGCGTTGCTTGAAATAATTGTTGATTGTGTTAAGAAACAGCTGCAAGTTAACCTTTGAAGTGACCCTTAATAGCTGGAGACACACAATGACATTTCCAATGACTCAAGGCATAGTTTTTATAATTTAATATCTAGACTTTATAGAGGTTTGAATTATTACAACCATTTGCCTGTTTTTCAAGTCATTATTTTACTTTGCCTTTTGTTTGCACAGTTATCTTAACATTGTAATTTTTCTCACGTCATGTATTTTATTACATTTCATTATGTTGCATTCCATCTATGTCTTTATGTAAAAAGCTTCATAATATGCTAACCAGACCTGAAGATGCTATCTTAACAGCGAAACCATGTGTACTACGCATTAGGTTAAAAATAGACAGTTATTGAAGGACTTATGATATTTATCTTCATTTACTTGTTAACTTGTCGGACCAACATGCCATTCAAATTTTCCAACACTACTTAAAAACTAGTAATTTCCGAAACTGTCTGTTTATGGTTCTGTCATGACTGTCATTCCCAATACAATGACCGTATATTTTGACACATATATCATAAATGTCAAATAATAATTATAACATAGCTGATCTAGAACAAAGTCAGAATTGTAGATTACTATTTAACAAAAGAAATTCTTTTCGCCTATGTCTATACATAGGCTGGAGAATTGAATTGGGAAATTTCTATCACAAACTCGTAACCTAAACTCGAAACTTCATGAAATACTTTCCTGTACACTCCCGACATGGGCGTAATTTCTTGTCTTGCTCTTTTCTTACAAATGAATTTAAGTTTTCCTATTTCACATCTTGCTACATCTGCAATACAGCTGTTTTCATTAACAACAGATACTACTTGGTGACTTTTGTTTGTTGTAATTCTTCCTCTGCATTTTACACTGTAATATTTTTTACACAACAATTCATTGTAGATTTATTTCGTTTACTTACGTTGTACTTACAACCTTTATGTACAGAAGATGGCTTATTTTTTATCGTTACTAACATGTCAACTACTCCCATGTTTGAAAACGAAAAGCGACAACAGACTTAACGCTTCAACATTCCCTGTGGGTATTTGTAAACATTGCCCTCTAGGCAACAACAAAACAAGTGAACAGCAGAGCACACGAGTTGACAGGAAGTAGCTGTGTGACGTCACGCCCTGCTCTAGCGGGTGGTATTGGAAATGACACGGAATTAATTAATTGAGAACGGGAATTATGTTTGGTATCGGAAATGACACAGAATATCCACATTCTTTAAGGTATTGGAATAACAGTATTGGAAATAACATGCAATGAGCCGAGCGATCTGCCTGCGGGAACGGTCTCAGTTCGTGCCCTCCCCTGAAGGAGGACTAATAAGATAGGTCATAGACCAATTAAGCCTTCTGTCAAATTGAGCACCAGGTTCTTCCCGAGAGTATAAGGCGGTCGAATCTTGACACAGACCACACCTCCTCATTCTATTGCCGAGACCATGGAAACATGGAGCTTTACGTCTATGCCCCAACGTGTCTTCATGATCTTCACTTTTATATCCCTTTTCTATTTCATTTTAATTTTATTAATCTTCCATTTCTTTCTGCATAAGTTATGTTATCTATTCCTTGATTTATTTCGTCTTATCTTGTCCATTTTCGTTCTTCCTTCTTAAATTTTCTTTAGTTTTTCTTTTTATTTTATTTTTCTTTCTTTTTGTTAGCTTAATTAGTAGAGCTATTTAAATAAGCTCGCAAAACTAAAATTAAAAAAAAAAATTCTTTGCGTCGGAAATCGAAACCTATGATAGATACTGGTGTAAACACACAAATTTAACACTTTCTGAAAGAATTAGCACAATACATTGGAATCTTATATTGCGACGAGTATGTTACATTTAAACATTTCATGAAATGTAGTAGCCTGCTTATTCAAATTTTACAATTGATGTAACAAGCATTCAACAATTCCGACTTAAACTAATTCCAGAAAAATCACACTCAATCACGTTTGTTAAGCACTATTACCATACCAAATTTGTCCCCGATTAAAATATATGGCACCGAAATTCCGTTCAGTGAATCAGTAAATAATCTAGGTATTTATATGGATAAAAGTTTAAATTGGAACATTCAAGTTGCAGAAACCTGCAAAAAAGTATTGTCATTAATCCACTCGTTTAGGCGATTGAAGAATTTTTTACTCTTTTCCATGAAAAAAAATGTTAATGCAAACACTCGTGATGCCCCACTTCGATTACTGTGATATTCTGTTTACTGACCTAAGCGTTACTTCGGCGCAGAGACTACAACGTGTTCATAATATGTGCGTCCGTTTCGTCTGCAATATTCGCCGGGCTGATCACGTAACACCATTCCTCGAAATGTTATCCTGGCTCCGTCTAGAAGATCGTAGGAAAATCCACTGTCTTTCCTTTCTCTTTCACATATTGCATTTCTCCACTCCTGTCTATCTTGCGTCTCGTTTTCAAAATTTATCCACCCATCATAACCTAGACACACGATCACAACACTCCTCAATATTATCCATTCTCTCCCACCGAACATCCTCATATTCATCTTCTTTCACTGTGGCTGTTCCTCGACTTTGGAATTCCCTACCGAGTAATGTCAGGGACTGTCAGACATCAAACCAATTTAAGAATAGACTAACGAAATATTTTTCAAACAATTCTTGTTAACAATAAATAGCTCTTTCAGGTTTCTCAATATTTAATGGTTATATATATATATATATATATATATATATATATATATACAGGCTGTTTAAAAAATACGGGGCATAATTTTAGGTATGTATTTCCCACATGTAGACAATCAAAATAGTTCATTACAACATGTGTCCGGAAATGCTTTATTTCCGAGTTATGGCCTTCACAACATTGAAATTCACCGGAACGTTTTTCTTTCCTCAATTCGTTGCCGTCAAAGGAGACATTAAGAGGGCACTCTGACAGTTCATTCCGAGGCGAGGGTTACATTCAGTGTTGTGTAGGCGTTAGACTGTGCGACATGTATTCAAATCAAGAGCTGGCAGAGTTACACTTCATGTACGGTAAGGCGGACGGCAATGCTGCGCTGGCTCGTCGTTTGTACCAGGAGAGGTACCCACAGCGACAATGTCCAGATCGGAAGACATTTGTACGTCTCCATTACCGTCTGTGCGAGTATGGAAAATTTAACTCTCCTGGTTTGGGAAGGGGACGACCAAGATCTACAACTCCAGAAGTACAGGAGGAGATTCTGGAGGCTGTGAACATGACTCCTTCTATCAGCACATGAAGGGTAGCGTTGCAAGTCAATGTTTCTCATACGACTGTCTGGAGACTGTTGAAAGAATATCAATTGTATCCTTATCATTTGCAACGTGTACAGGCCCTGTCACCAGCAGATTACCCTGCACGAGTTAGGTTCTGTCAGTGGTTCTTGCAATAGTGTGGTGTAAATCCGAACTTTCCTGCCTTAGTATTATTTACAGATGAAGCACAGTTCACACGAGATGGCATAACAAATTTCCACAATCAGCATGTATGGGCGTATGAAAACCCACATGCAACTGTTCCATCTCATCACCAGGTGCGGTTCTCCCTCAACATGTGGGCCGGTATCATTGGTGATCGATTAGTTGGACCCCATGTATTTGTAAACAGACTTACGGAGCAGGCGTACACAAACTTCCTGGAAAACACCATACCTCATGTTTTAGAAGACACGCCACTGATCAATCGTCAACACTTTCACTTCTTGCATGATGGCGCTCCTGCACACTTCAGTCGTACGGCTCGCCGGTACTTGGATCGAAGGTTTCCTGATCGATGGATAGGTAGATGTGGCCCAATTGCTTGGCCTCCACGCTCACCTGATCTGAAGCCTCTCGATTTCTACTTGTGGGGCCATTTAAAAGCATTGGTTTATTCGTCTCCGGTGCCTGATTTGGAATCCCTTCGGAATCGAATTGTGGCATGTTCTGAGGACATACGCAATACTCCTGGAGTTTGGGATCGTGTTCGCAGGTCAATGAGACATCGATGTGAGGTCTGTATTCAAGCAGGAGGTGGACATTTTGAACATCTTCTGTAATGACAACGACCTGGGGAAAGAAAAACGTTCCGGTGAATTTCAATGTTGTGAAGGCCATAACTCGGAAATGAAGCATTTCCGGACACATGTTGTAATGAACTATTTTGATTGTCTACATGTGGGAAATACATACCTGAAATTATGCCCCGAATTTTTTAAACACCCTGTATATATATCACAGAATAAATATTTAAATTATCTCATTATTATTATTATTATTATTATTATTATTATTATTTCTTACCAATGTTTATTATTGTCACACTAACATTACTTATCCATCTTTCATTATTTACTTTCATGTTGTTTTATGGTCTAGATATTAATGTAATAACTATGTAACCAATTGTATTCAATTAGAATTAGAGTCTGGCTGGGCAGAAGAGAAGGCCTACTGGCCTTAGCTCTGCCAGATTAAATAAATAAATAAATAAATAAATAAATAAATAAATAATACTTATTATTATTATTATTATTATTATTATTATCAAATTATATTGCTCATACAGATACTTTAAATGTTCTGTAAGTCGTCGTTCATTATTCTTCGCATCTCCGAGCGACAAAAATTTCGTTTGAACTCCTTACAGTTCCAGTCTCTTCTCGCTGTTGCATTACCCACTCTGTGAGAAAGGTTTCCCAACTGGGTTTCTTCAATCTCTGTACAAGATCTTCTATTGACGCTCGGAACAAGAGATTTTTGCTTCGATACATGCTAAGCTATCTTCACACCAGCAAACCGACACCTCTCGAGACACTTCACTTTCTATTCTGTTACCATAAAGGAAATAGTTTAGCGCCATTCTTATAGTTTCTTTCTCTTTCCTTTTTATCGATAAGGACGAAATGGATAGAACCTCTTCTGAATTACAAAACAATATTTCTGTTTCAGAAATGCATTGTCACTAAAGATAAAACAGTGGATAAAAATACAGGTATTACAAATTACATTCTTCACAAGGTTTCATTCAAAAGGGAAACAGATTTAAGGCACCCAAAGGCACAATGTCCCTGAATGAGTAGTTCAAGGCAAAATTTACTCTGTTTAACGCTCAGAATACTTCCCTGTTTGTGCATAGATGTCTTATTCGGTTTTTTTTTATTGCAACATTTTTCTGGCATCACAGATTGATTTTCGGGTGACGTAATTACATGTTTTTAGTGTCCTGTCTCACAGAAGTATAAAAATTTCAGTATTAAAATAAAGTTATACGTCTTAAGTTATCTATTTGTCTTCATTTCACTACTACTTCAATTACAATCTCATCGTCCCTGAATAAATACTCCTTTCAAATTGTAAGTGAAGGAAATAATTATCATTAATGATGCTAAGGCGTTCATAATTGTGTTTTCTCGCAATGAAATAGAGTTAATTAAATATTTGTTGGAAAATGTGGTGAATAAAGACGAAATCAGACCTTTAATGAACAATGGTACTAAGATACGAACGAAGTTTATGGTGAAGATGCTATATCCAAGTGAATGAAATTGTTATATCGTCACAGACAATAGAATCATTCTGAAATTTACATCGAAGTGCAGATCACGAAGTAACAATTGCATGTTCATTTGAATGTCTCACAACGTAGACTTTATCGAGCTCCGAATAGAGAAATGGTGGGGGTATACCATTCTAAAATGAAGTACACAACTATTCGAACTAATAAAATTATGTAAGCTCTGAAACAATATGATGAGCAATAAAGTCATTCCACAGCACTATATGATGATTCTTCTTTGGTCGTAATTTGCTAAGAAAATGACAGGCATTAGTATTAATTTTGCCTGGTGATTCTGTGACTTTTAATAACGGTTAGAGACTATAGAAGATATAATTATGAACACATTTCTTGTAGCAACTCGTGTTCTAATTACAGAAACGTGATGTGTGCTTTCGGAATACTTTCTATAACTAGTAAATCATTGTTTTGTCTTTCATGTTACCATTGTGATTTATATAAACAGTACTGAGTTTATGTGAATACAGAACCGTTTTTATCCCGTAAGCTACACCAGGATAGCCAGCAGTCGAACTCAGAATCCATGCCACTGAAGTCTGAGTTTAATCGCATCTTCCTTTGTGAAAGACGTTAGATTTACGGTAAGCATTACTTGCAACCGTTTGTAGTTTATCATGGGAAGGTTTAAACTGCTTGAATCAACTGAATAACATGGGAAGCGAAGGCAATAACCTGTTCCCTAGGGCCATGCCAAAACGCAATAATTAACAGCAGGTCCCTAATAGAAACAACAACAAAATTTCTTGGCTTATAAATGGATAATGTGTTAAATTGGAAAAATCATATTAAGAAAATTACCCCCAAACTAAATTCAGCATGTTTTGCTATTAAATCTATACAAGATATAGTAAATATCAATACCTTAAAACAATATACAGTACTTGGTATACTTCCACTCGGTAATGAGCTTTGGAATAATATTCTGGGGAAATTCTACAGATAGTAACATTATATTCCTACTACAAGAAAGAGTAATTAGAATAATAGTAGGTGTTAAATCTAGGGAATCGTGTAGGACCATTTTCGAGAAACTACAAATAATACCCATGGCTTGTCTGTATATTTTTCCATTAATAAACTTCCTCGTATGTAATCGTGAAAACTTTGTACAAATTCAACAGTTCATAGGATAAATACTCGTCAAAAATAACTTTCATATTCCATCGGCAAATCTACTGTGCTATGGAAAAGGAGTGCGTTATATGGCAGCAAGAATGTTTTATAACCTACTATGGATATAAAAAATCAAACTCAAAACATAAGTTTATTTAGGTCAAATTAAAAAAGTACCTAATTTCTCACGTCTTCTATTCTGTAGGTGAAGTTATGACATTCAACAACGCTGCATGAATATTTCTGTTTTGTATTACGTATACCGATTTATTTTGCAGAAGAGAGCAATTACATTAATTTATGGGTTGTCTAGCAGAACTCATTGTACGCCACTCTTTATCAGATCTAGCATTCTTACTGTGCCTTCTATGTATGTGTTGGCCTGTCTCCTGCATGTTAGGCATAATATTGATAATATTCCTGTAAATTCGAGCATACATGGTTATTCTACACGTAATATTTCAAATATATATATGAGTAGGCTAAATGTAGCTACAGTTCGACTCGAAACAGTTTCCAGTATATGTCAATTAAATTATTTAATAGTGTACCGAATGGCATTAGAAGTCTTCCGATTCTAACATTCAGGAGAAGGATGAGGACTGTTTTATCACCTGCCCCTCTTAATAAAATTAATTAATTTTATGACTTAATCTGGTAATGTGTACTATCTGACGATGTCATACATATGACATGTGAACGACATGAATCAACCGTCCGTCCGTCCGTCCGTCCATCCATCCATCCATCCATCCATCTGTTTAACCCCTTGTGTTATACTAGTTTATTGTACGTGTAAAACTCTTCTGTATATATTTCAACTAGACCGTGACTATAATTAAAACTTTGTAGTACTATTAAGATTTTTTTGACATGTTCCATATTCTAGCTGTGAAGCGATGTA
The DNA here is from genome assembly GCF_040183065.1 of Periplaneta americana. NCBI lineage: Eukaryota > Metazoa > Arthropoda > Insecta > Blattodea > Blattidae > Periplaneta > Periplaneta americana. The sequence goes on from NC_091118.1 coordinate 144,765,778, forward strand.
CGAATACCATGAAATATAAATAAATGCAATACAATACAATACAATACACCTTGTGGAATACAGCGTTATTAATGTTCAAGTTGTTTCAAAAGTTTAGTCAACTTAAGTTTCATAGATTGTACTTTATTTGCAATGGTTGTAATAAAATACAGGTAAGTGATTTGTGATTCCAAAAATTCAAAATACATTCTAATGAGTAACACAGACATTTTTAGACATAATATAATTGTTACAGTAATATTGATTTTGCATGAAAAATGAGATTTTTTAAAAATTTTATTGGATTATTTTACGACACTGTATCAACATCTCAGGTTATTTAGCGTCTGAATGATATGAAGGTGATAATGCCGGTAAAATGAGTCCAGGGTCCATCATCGATTGTTACCCAGCATTTGCTCGTATTGGGTTGAGGGAAAGCCGCGGAAAAAAACCTCGACCAGGTAACTTGCCCCGACCGGGATTTGAACCCGGGCCACTTGGTTTCGTGGCCAGACGCGCTGACCGTTACTCCACAGGTGTGGACCGTGAGAATTTAATCGACTTCTGTTTACTCCTGCAGGATAAAATAGGCATTTATTCTGAAATCCGAGATCTTTATGACTTAAGTTTCCTTTCACAGACGTGCTATATAAACATCTCCAGTAATCTCTAGTGTCTTTACTAACGTTAGACTAAAAAGAACCAAAATTAATACACGGGTACATAACAAAACAATAGATCGACGGACAAATGGATATTAATGCAAGAAACGTTTGCTAGAATGCTCTTGAATATCACAGCTATTTATATTCCTGATTAGTACGTGTTTATTTGGCATTATGTTGTTTGGGAATTTGAAATTCAATTCTTGTCCCTTCCTATCGATGTTCCGTACAGAACGGTAATGACTTGGTTAAACTCGCGTCCAACATGCGGCGAAACAGCTAATGAGAGCGGGAATTCCCGTTCAACTGCTGCACATCCAAATTCGAACGATGCTAATGCACTTCCGACCTCAACATAAAAGTCACATTGACAGACACTACATTTTGTATTGGCAATTGTGTTTCCAACGTCATCATTTTGACCATCATCATCATCATCATCAAAGTCACCAATACTTAATTATCATCATCATCTTCTTCTTCTTCTTCTTCAAGGATTAGGACTGTCGATCCGTTTCGTCTACATATAGTACCGTTTCCTCGATTTCATAGTAGATCTTTCGTTTTCTTCTTCACCTCTAATAAAATGTGGTGTGAAATTGTGATTTAACATTAAACTTCGTATTGATATTCATCGAGAACAAATATGTAAGCCTACTGCACTTAGTGAAAAATAATTCTTGTAGATAGAAATCGATGTTTTTCAGTTCGTATTTCGTTGTCTGATTTCGTACTGATCTATATTTTCTTACATAGGTATATTCTGCCAAAGATCTTAATATTGCATATCATCAAGTTCTATTCCCTTATATCATTGTCTCGTCCGTTATATCATTCTCTTTTTCATTACCATCACTGTCATTCCCAGAGTCATCATCATTATATTAGTCCTAATTTATATAATAATAATAATAATAATAATAATAATAATAATAATAATAATAATAATAATAATAATAATAATAATGGAGAAATCTACTGTCTAGTACCGACCTTATAATAAAAAGAAGCCGACACAATATGAAATTTAACTTCTGAAACATGTTGAAAAGATTGTTTGATAGTTCTGCAGTGCAGATTGTCGATTTTAAACTGATTTTAAGAGTGGTATTGTCCCGTTCGTTAGTTTGACTTTATTGTGGAACGTTCGTGTAACGTTTTGTGCGTTTGACAGTTCCCATTTTTAATAATAATAATAATAATAATAATAATAATAATAATAATAATAATAATATTAATATTAATATTATAGAAAATTTCAACATTTAAAATACCGATAATGCAAGTGAACAAAGCAATAAAAATCATCATGTTCATGTGAATGACGATAATAATACCCGATATAGCTACTCGTACAATACGTATCATAAACTAAGATGCCGTTCTGTATTGTCACGAACTAATATCAACTGCACTGAATGGAAGTCAGCCGTTGTTCTACGCAACACAAAACCTTCTCACGCTCGATTCAAGAGAAATATATACACTATTTTCTCAGAATTCATTTATGTATAAAGGTAAAAGGCCTACGGTAGCCTATTTACCTGAGCGAAACCTGTTTCCTGACGAAAACTCTGTATAAAATATTTCGGTTTCTACATTTGTAATTAATTATAGAATTTAATATTTATTGAAACTCCATCATATAAGAATTGCATATGAAGTAACCTAACCTAAGGTAAATTTAAAAATATTACTGATTAAATTTCCAACTTCTTTATCGTGTTAATATTAATTTAGGATTTACCTTGCTTGACTAGGTTCGAAGTCTTGTGCTTCATTGTCCAAAGTCTAGTCCTAAATATTAACACGGTAAAGAAGTTGTAAATTTAATAAGTGATATGTAAGTGTTGAAAGTGTATATAGAAAAAGGAATAAAAAGTATTATTAAATATTAAGGTTCATTCACATTAGAAGTCACGTCCACGTCACGTCACGTCACGTCACGTCACGTCACGTCACGTCACGTCACGTCACGTCACGTCACGTCACGTCACGTCACGTCACGTCACGTCACGTCACGTCACGTCACGCGTCAAATGGCAACATGATTCACATCTCACAGCAAGTCCGGCCCGGTATGGCATAGTTGCGCCCCGCGGTCAATTGGGAGGCCTAGGCATGGCATAATTGCGTCCCGAAGAAATCAGGTAGCAGAATGGACATGGCATAGTTGCGCCCCGATAGACATAGTACACACGAAAGTGATGTCATAATATAAACAAATTACTTACAAATATTACAGTGATAGCTGCATTGAAATTAGATAGGCCTAGCATATGATCAATTTTACTATTTAAAATAACACTTTTTTATCGATCACACACGATAAATGAACTGCATTTTTGGTTTGTACATCGATATCTTAACCATACGGTACAGGGTTTCGAAAATTGAAACTTGGAACCATTGTGAATTATTATATTAACTCTTTACCCTTCTCATTAAACTTAACATTAATTTTAAATTATCCTCACTATACGCCACAGACGGTGTGAAAATCATTAATAAAATGTCAAAGACTGCTAAGCCCCCATATTCCAACGGCTCACTCATTTGAATATGTCAGTTAATAAAGTACTGCCAACTTCATGATGTTCATTTTAACGGTAGGTTATTGATAATCATTGCATAAACAGTAGAAAAGCAGTTAATAAAGTACTGCCAACTTCAGGTGTTCATTTTAACGGTAGGCTATCGATAATTACTGCATAAACAGTAAAAAAAAAGTTAATAAAATACTGCCAACTTCATGGTGTTCATTTTAACGGTATCGATAATGAATATTAAATCGCATAAGAAATCAATAAGGTAGGTTGATTACGAGGCTCGAGTTTCCGTAGTGTCTTTTTCTCTACCTATTTTACCGAGGCGCCTGATGGGAACGGGGCGCAACTATGCCCACAAAACAGGGACCCTTTTTTATCTCCTGCATTTTATCTGACCGTGGGGCGCAACTATGCCCTGCCCGTCCGGCCATCCATCCATTCACCCACCCTCCATCCAGACGTCACGAAGGAGAAGTAAAGACACGTGTTCAGGCCCAGCGTGTGCACTGAGCATAACATGAAGTATCAGATATTCGTCCTGGTTTCAGAATTTAACTTGAGATCACTGGAAAGAAATAAATGGGTGATAAAACTCGAGAGAAAAATTACAGGTGCTGTCTATAATTGGATCCTTCTTGCAGGCAGACACAGAAGTGATGCTTTGTCGCTTTGAGTGATCAATCATGCCCTCTCCCACCCTGACCATGAAACTGTCGCTATGCTCTATTTAAACTGGTCTTGTCATCCATCTAGTCGTGTAGTGAGAGGGTGTTACCCAGTGGCGGTTTGTAGCAGCACAATTTACTAATCAACTGATAAAATCACTTCAATATTAATGCGATATTAAGTGAAAACTGTCACCAATGGGAAGTTATAACAGACAGTGGATTATGAGTCTAATATTGGCTTATTTGGTAGGATTTAAAACTTCATTAATTCGAGAAGTGTATTTAATGGATATGAACTCGCATATATATAAATTCTGAATACAGCTAAATGTGAGTAATAAACATGTTAAATTTATTAGAAATACGAGGAACCTCCGTACTTCATCTGATTAACTTTTGAAGTTATAAAAAATTATAAATCTTTTATAAGTTACTATTATATACTTTGCAAACTTTTGTGCTACAGTATTATTCCAATTTTAAATCTGAAACTATATTAACGTGTCACGTCAGTATGGTTTAAAACTTTCAGTGTGTCAAACATGGTGACAGATTTTTGTATTTTTGCACGGAATCAAAGCTGCAGAAACACGTAACATTTCGAAGCTATTTATAATTTTCATCATTAGGGAAGTCAAAAAAATGGGAATTTATGAGCTGAATCAGGTATGAAGAGCTATTATCCAGAAATTTACGGGAAATCCAAGTGTAACATATGGTGCTAGAAGGCTATTGTTGGTAGATTCGTTATTGGTTATTTTTACGAATAATTTATGAAGCATTTTAAGGTCCACGAATTTATGTCTAAAAGAATAAATGAGGAAAAAGTAGTACAATGGGTTTCAAACAGGAACCATTCTTATGTCCACATAAAGATTAATTTTCGGTCCTACAGAACTGATCTGTTATGGTACGAATTCGTTACGTTTCTCACTTTTATATTAACATACGTTTTAACAAATCTCATCGTACAAACTATGAGAAGCATGTACTTTCAGGTATTGATAATTATTGTTGTGCAGTGTTTCATAATTTATTTGCATCTTTTTAGGGGGCGGTGACTAAAGAAATTTCACCTGAATTGATCTGCGACCTTAAATTTTTGACATATTTGTCACAACAACTCGATATTTTAAATACGTGTTTGCAGAGGAAAGCTCAAACAATCGCGTCAATGATAGAATCCATTACGGCATTCATGGCTAAATTACAACTGTGGGAGAGCTATTTGAGAAAAGTTACGTCTCAGTTTCCTTGTTTGGTCCAAGTAGTTAATAAACATGCCCATTCCTTACAAAATTATAAAAACATCCTTCAAACTCTTATAACGAAATTTGAAAAGAAATTTGCAGACGTTACGTCTATTGACAAAGAGGTGCAACTTTTTACCTGCCCTCTCACATTTGTTTCTATTGAAGCTCCACTTGAACTACAATTATAATTAACTAACTTGCAGAATAATACAGCTATGCGTTGTTCAGGATGTTTGGTCCTGAGATTTATAAAATTCTACCAGCAGAGAAGTTTTCAAACCTACGATTGTTTGTTAGACGATTAATGGCAATGTTCGGCTCGACCCATCTATGCGAACAGTTATTTTTTGAGATGAATATCATTAAAAACGACATATACAGCAGATTATTGATTTTCATTTAGTATGCTAATTGATATTATGTTCAGAGATATTCAGCCCGATATTGACAAACTGGTGAAACCTAGAAGGTATCAGCGTTCCTCTTCAGAAAATGTCCAACACGAATAATAATATTATGAGACTGTCTCTATTATATTATTATAGTGTTATGTATTGCACTGTGTTACTTACAAACTAACCTTCAAATACGCCACTAGTGACGAGATAGCCAACGGTTTGTTTTCATGCTAGATGTCAACAAACTGACGTCCATTCTATCGCAAAGAGTGGGCTGGGTAAAAGTATATCTCACCCCTACTTGCGAGTTTCGCATTCCTGGCTTACACACTGCTCCTTCGATATAGTAAAAAGCTAATTTTTACCTACATATAATACAAGGAACAAGTCCCCTGCAATCGGTGAGCATCATGTTTAGGCAGACTAGGTAGGGCATGAAAGCGAAGGAATATTACATACAATAAAAAAAATCGATGATACGGGAATTGGTATTTAAGAGTTCCTAATTCACTATAAAAACAAATATGAAGGAAATAAATAAATAAACAAATAAATGAATAAATGGATGAGTGAATAAATAAATAAATAAATAAATAAATAAATAAATAAATAAATAAATAAATAAATAAATAAATAAATACTTACAAATGACTTTTAGAGAATCCGAAATTTCATTGCTGCCCACACATAAGCCCGCCATCGGTCCCTATCCTGTGTAAGATTAATCCAGTTTCTATCATCATATCCCACCTCCCTCAAATCCATTTTAATATTATCTTCCCATCTACGCCTCGGCCTACCCAAAGGTCTTTTTCCCTCCGGCCTCCCAACTAACACTTTAAATGCATTTCTGGATTCGCCCATACGTGCTACATGCCCTGTCCATCTCAAACGTGTGGTAGTTCCTAATTATGTCAGGTGAAGAATGCAATGCGTTCAGTTCTGCGTTGTGTAACTTTCTTTATTCTCCTGTAACTTCATCCCTCTTAGCTCCAAATATTTTCCTAAGCGCCTTATTGTCAAACACTCTTAGCCTCTGTTCCTCTCTCAAAGTGAGAGTCCAAGATTCACAACCATACAGAACAACTGGTAATATAACTGTTTTATAAATTCCAACTTTCAGATTTTTTGACAACAGACTGAATGATAAATGCTTCTCAACCGAATAATAACAAATATTTCCCATATTTATTCTGCGTTTAATCTCCTTGCGATTGTCATTTATATTTGTTACTGTTGCTCCAAGATATTTTGAATTTTTCCACCTGAGAGCAGAGAAATATTTACAGTTACACAAAATAGTGCGATGATGTTTCCCCTGTACACTGACAGCCCCTGTAAATGAGGTTACCAACAAGCCCTAAAAAGAGAAGGCGCCTCTTTAAGAGGCAATGTCCTCTTAAGAGACCAACAGTTGCTCTTATAACTTTCCTAGAGAACTTTAAAAGTTCCATCTTTCTATTAAGGGTAAATTCTTGAATGAGCTCTTTGGCTTGTCTTTGAACCTTTGTGTTCTTCCATACAGCGACTTGTGTCGTAAGCATTTTTTGTTGATAAATTGCTTACTATTCTTACAGAAAGGGACAAAACATGTTCAGGACCAATGAATCTTTTATCTGCGTCATTCTTTCCTGGTAAATCCGCAATTCCATTGCCTTTGTATCCTTCATTATTATCTGCGCAGCAGTAAATTTCTTGACTACGTAGGAGAAAAAAAGGTTCAGCAACATTTAAACAATAACCAGTTTGGGTTTATATCTGTGAGTATAGTAAGAAGAAAAACATAAAGAAGATTAGAGAAAATGAATATAAACATAAGGTAATGGGTAGAAAGGAAAGAAAGGGGAAACATTAATTCGAAAAAAAAAATAGAATATAGATAGAAGACGGAAAATAAGTAATAAATGGGATTAATATTGTAAAAGAAAATAATCGAGAGATAGTGAGAAAGAGAAAAGGCAAGAAATAAAGTTACAACAAAAAAAGAACAAAAATGAAAAGGATAATTAGTGAAAGAAGAATAGAAAGAATGAAAGAAGAGACAAAAAATACAAAGGTAGGAGTAAAATAAACAAACAGGTACGAAACTCTCCCATTGCCTAACGGAGAAGTAATACGACTAGCGGAAGCGTAATGCAGCGTCCCAGATTTCTTTCCTAAAACTTTTCTTCTTTTTTGTAAAAGAAAACAATTCCTAACGACTAGTTTTCCTAAAAACCGTTGTTAATAATAATAATAATAATAATAATAATAATAATAACAATAATTTCCTGAACACCACTTTTTTAAAATAAATTTCCTAATCCAAACTTCCTAAAAAAAATTCAAAATGGTATCATTTAATAAAAGGAATACACATCGAGCTCAAGGCTTTATTGGCGGCTCTTCACAGTTTATTATTAACGATGTTATGAAGAAAGTATAATTTCTGCTTCGGCCTGCATTTTAAGGAATCTGTGTCTAAACGGGAGCAGGATCCTAGTAATGGATCTTCAACAGTAAAACTGACGAAAATGGTAATAACAGATATTAGGAAAAGTAATAGAAAAATGTAATTATAAGAAATCATATGTAGGAAATTAGTACATTAAAAATAAATTAGGAAAAATGAGTTTTATAAAATTCGACATTAGGAAAAACTGTCAGGAAAAATGTACAGAAATCATGATGTGAGCCGTTTAGAGTAGAAGTGGTGTAAGTCAAAATTGGGTGATGAGGTTTAAAGTAAAAATTCTGTAAAATACAGCGCAAAGTAGCAATTAATATGTCCTTCGTGCTATACACTGACTACTAATAGTTTAAATAAATTGAATATTAATTGCTACTTTGCGCTGTGTTTTACAGAATGTTTACTTTAAACCTCATTACCCATTTTTGACTTACACCACTTTTGCTCTCAACGGCTCATGTATTCCCATAACATAATATTTTTAAATAATTTAACGTTATGTGATTAAAGACTGAAATCCGATTTTAATACAAGGTAATCAAACAGTAAATGCCCTCCAGTTAATATTCAGTCTCTAGCTTCTGGTTAGTTTTCAGTTGCCATGAAAACATAGATTTGTTGTTTGAAGTTTTGTACGATATTGTGAAATTTATTACACGTATTTTAATACTAAAATATTGAACAGGTAACATTAAGAAATAATTTAGTATAGAGGATGAAATCCGAACTCCCCATCGTTCACAGCTTTGGAATAACAGCATGTCTGACCGTGCGACGAGCGGACTTGGGTTCAAATCCTTGTTGGAACAAGTTATCTGATTGAAGATTTTTCTAGGGGTTTCCCTCAACCCATTAAGAGCAAATGCTGAGTAACTTTCGGCGCTGGACTCATTTCGTTGGCATTATCACCTTTATCTCATTCAGACGCTAGATAACTATAGCTGTTGATAAAGCGTCATAAAATAACCAATTAAGAAAAAAACTCGCCATCATCACCTTCCAACGTGTAAGTAAGCTTCCGATTTCATCTGAAATAGCAGTTTCATGTATAATATGATCAGGTTGGTGGAAATTCATATGTAGGAAAGTATTTTTATGAGAAACATAGCCAAGAAAACTCTAAGTATACTGAAGTCACGGCAGATGGTATTAAGGGAATTAGAAGTGACCATTGATATTTCCGTTTCAGCAATTTTCAAGGCTCAGAAATAGAAAAATTAAGAACGACAGTTAATAAACGACGCAGATAAAATAATCTCGTGACAAGTGTAACGATTTTGTTAAAAAAAAAAAAGAAAAAAGAAAAGAAAAAAAAAAAGTACAGTGCTCAGGAAAGAACACAACTTCTTTTTTTTTTCATGCCGATATCTCACGAAGGTAAAGGCCAAACGCAAGCGGCACCTTGCGGAGGAATACATTAGCTATCACGTCTTATTGTTTACTTCCATTTTTTTTAGTAAGACCGACAGGAGAATAGAATCCTTATCTTATTTAAGGATGAGCGTCGCCATAGTAAAATCTTCTCCTGAGCAGAAAAACGTTGCAAGCGCCAAATTGAAATTTTACAGGAACAGAAAAGGAATTACTTGATTTTTAGCGTTGCAACATTTTCCCACAACTTCCTGGCCTAGGTTCTACAGTCTATATTGAAGATTGTACTTCCATTTTCAACGAAAAGAGTTAACTATAGTTTAAAACAGAGTACGTACAACGTGTTTAATGTAATTCTCTCCTTAGACGCCCCAACATTTTGTCTATAAAACTGACATTTACTTAAAGTTGTCTTGAAATTTTGTATGCACATACCTTCAAAAATGTAAAACGAGATCTAGATAACCCTAGTTTTGGATCCTTGACTGATTTTTGTTCTGCTACACTGCATCTCGATAGCGTTGACTCGAATGTCTAGGGATTAACATAGTATACAGTCGAAGAGCTCGTGTTCCTCTTTCCTAAATACTCGTACTGGAAAATGGGTTCATTTAAGGTTTGACAAAGATTAAATTTAATATGAGACGTGTGCCTTCAAAGTGTTGTATCCAGAAATTGGTAAGAAAGTTGGAGACAGAGGGAAGTCTCGTCACACAGCATTCAGGAGGTTGAAAACTGTCTAAAGAGGCAAAACATGACATAAAGGCGCGATTACTGCCGTCACCATCGAAATCATTGCGAAGGCGTTCCCAAGAAATTAATGTCGCATGTTCCACATGTAAAAAGCTGCAAAAAAAAAATCAAAAGTAAGCGCTTACCATGTATCATATGTTCCAAGAATTGCAACCGATAGACCATGAAAAACGTGTGTGGTTTTGTTTATGGTTTAATTTGAAATGTTCTTTGACGTGTTTTAAATGAACCCGTTTGCTAGTATTTACGAACGAGGAATACGCGCTCTTCGATTGTGCATATTGTTAATCTCTAGACATTCGAACCAACACTACCGAAATGAAATGTAGCGGAATAAAAATCAATCAAGGTCACTGGAAAAGTCCAAACCTATTGCAAGGGGTTATATCCTGTTTTAAATTATTGAAGCATGTGCATATAAAATTTCAAGACAAACTTTAAATGAAAATAAGTATCAAAGATCCTTCAATAACTGTCTATTTTTTAAAACCTAATGCATAATACAAAAGATTACATTAGGTTACATACATAAAACACATATGCGACTTGCGCTTTCGTTACTAAGATAACATCTTCAGGTCTGGCTTGTACATTATTAAGCTTTTCACATAAAGACATAGATGGAAAAGTAACATAATGAAATACAGAGTGTTTCAAAAATACGGGGCATAATTTCAGATATGTATTTCCCACATGTAGACAATCAAAATAGTTCATTACATGTGTCCGGAAATGCTTTATTTCCGAGTTATGGCCTTCACAACATTGAAATTCACCGGAACGTTTTTCTTTCCGCAGGTCGTTGTCATTACAGAAGATGTTTAAAATGTCCACCTCCTGCTTGAATACAGACCTCACATCGATGTCTCATTGACCTGCGAATACGATCCCAAACTCCAGGAGTATTGCGTATGTCCTCAGAACATGCGACAATTCGATTCCGAAGGGATTCCAAATCAGGCACAGGAGACGAATAAACCAATGACTTTAAAGGCCCCACAAGTAGAAATCGAGAGGGTTCAGATCAGGTGAGCGTGGAGGCCAAGCAATTGGACCACCTCTACCTATCCATCGATCAGGAAACCTTCGATCCAAGTACCGGCGAGCCGTACGAATGAAGTGTGCAGGAGCGCCATCATGCAAGAAGTGAATGTGTTGACGATTGATCAGTGGAGTGTCTTCTAAAACATGAGGTATGGTTCCGGTGAATTTCAATGTTGTGAAGGCCATAACTCGGAAATAAAGCATTTCCGGACACATGTTGTAATGAACTATTTTGATTGTCTACATGTGGGAAATACATACCTGAAATTATGCCCCGTATTTTTGAAACACCTGTATAATAAGGTACACGACGTGAGAGAATTACAATATTAAAATAACAGTGCAAAAAAGCAAAGTAAAAAATGACTTGAAAACAAGCGAATATTTGTAACAATTCAAACCTCTATAAGATCCAGACATTAAAATCATAAACAGTATGCCTTGAGATAAAAGACTGCAAAACATATGTGCAGCTTATAAAATGTAACAAAGACAGTTAAAAAGAGTAAAAAATTAAACATATTATTTGCATCAGTCATCACAACGTATGAAAAGGCATACTGTTTATGATTTTAATGTCTAGACCTTATAGAGGTTTGAATTATTACAAATATTCGCTTGTTTCCAAGTCATTTTTTACTTTGCTTTTTTGCACTGTTATTTTAATATTGTAATTCTCTCACGTCGTGTATCTTATTATATTTCATTATGTTACTTTTCTATCTATGTCTTTATGTGAAAAGCTTAATAATGTGCAAGCCAGACCTGAAGACGCTATCTTAGTAGCGAAAGCGCTAGTCGCATATGTGTTTTATGTGTGTAACCTAATGTAATCTTTTGTATTATGCATTAGGTTTTAATAAATTGACAGTTATTGAAGGATCTTTGATATTTATTTTCAATTACTTGTTAACTTGTCGGACCAACGTGCCTTACAAACTTTAAGTAAATGGTAATTTTATAGACAACAATTTTGGGCCTCTAGCAAGGGAATCATAACTGTATTAAAACACTGCAATAAAAACTAAAATGTCGCTTGCAACGTTTTCCTGCTAAGCTATTTTATTGTCGCTGCAAAAACAGCTATAATGTCACAATTCATTAAGAGAACATTGTGTAGAGTTGTAAGAAGTGTTTAAAGTGCTCAAACTAATTCGAGTGGTTTGAAACGTGTGACTGACCACCACTGCATGACGGAGAGGGTCTTCTTACTGAGAGGTTAGACATGTGAGAGATGTCGCGGTCTGCCACACCGCAGCGACGGCTTCGATGATTAACGATCCCACATGAAAGATAGCTCGGGTTTCCGGTAACATCCATGTTCGAGCATTCAGAATTCATGTCGTTAGATCGTCTGCCCAGATATTCTCGCATTACGAAGCCTTGGTTTCAAATTTCTTTCCCATAGTTATCTCTATTTTAATTAATCAATTCGAAATCTTGAAATATATCTGTAATTTTTTTACGTCATCATTATAACTACGGTTATTTCCATTATACGTACCAATATTTCTAGACCTTACTAGAATGTAATTAATTCGTTGCAGACAGCTTTCCTCCAGTCTTTGTAGTGCTTCTGAACTTGCATGGACTGAATTGAGAATGAATTCGGTTTCATGAAACCTTACAAGGCATATTTGTTCCCCACGACTCGTACTTTCCTACGGGAATTCAACCCGACTCTGCACTTCTATCCGTGATTAGAGACGATAATCAAGATGCCGGAAAGGATACCTCGTTGTATTCAAAGGAAATGAAATCTAACCAAGAAAGTTCTAATGTCAATAGAGAATAAAAGAACAATTTATAAATTGGATAGAGTTTTAAATATTAATTACAGAGACTTATGTAACTGTGACATAATATAATATATTTTTTGAACGAACATAGTTTTTGTTGTATTTACAGCTATTGTTGTTAGACATTGAAAGTTAGACTTTACACTCAGAAACTTGTTGCTAGAGAAATCATTCTTCATAACATAAAACTATACTGAAATAGACCCATTACAGTGCACTTATTGTTATTTAGTTACCATTATAGTATAATTTTGGGAAAGCTTTGGAATAATATTGTTCTAAATTTTCAATGCAAAACATATTGTATTTGCAATTTTAAAAAATATGATCGTGCAAAACATTTTGTACAATACACGTTTGTGAAGTGTATTACAAAATTTCGGGAACTGAAAAATTCGATCTGCTCGTTTTTCAAACTTTTCCTAGATTTTGTAAAAAACACTTCCCAACCTTGCATCATAATATACAGTACTATTTCGATTACAAAAAATAAAATAAAATAAGAGAAGGTAAAAAGTGTGAACCAACTAAA